>NW_008691280.1:0-46100 GCF_000695815.1 Acanthisitta chloris | reverse complement strand
CTTTCCCTCCTCACATCTATACTCAGACATCCATTCTGTTCTGACAATGAATCACTCCAGAGGTTGGGCAAATCAGATGCAACCAGTCTGGTTCACAGAGGTCCTATGTTTCTGCAGCTCTTGTTCCAGCCAATGAAAGATGCAAACGTTTGGATTATCAGCAAATAGGGCAACTAACTGCCTTGTGCTTCAGTTCCCAGATCCATGAAGTGAGAGCAATTCTTCCTTCTTTCTAAAATGCCAGCAGAATTTTACATGAAAAATGCTGAAAACCCTCCTTCCTACTGATCACAGTGGTCTGCCAACATGACAGTTCCTTTATGTCACACTACTGCCTGACTAGTTTTCCTGCTGTTTAATGGAACAACCAGAGCAACGAGATCCTGCAAGTCATCCAAACTCTTCCTCCTCACCCATCTTATCACATAGCTATTTATGTCACCCCTACCTGGCTACCTCCTCCTGTTCTCAGAGCTGGGGACACCTGTTCTGCTCCAGCAGAAAAGAGGTAAGAAAGCAAGAAAAGGAGACCATCAAAGAACTTACTTAGGAGTAACCGGGATGTGAATAGTCCCTTGCCCAGCCTGATAATCACAAGCAGCAGCTCTAAATCATCACCAGGGACATGGCAGCTGCCCCAACCCTGGCAGTGCTCAAGGCCAGGCTGGATGAGCCTTGAGCAACCTGATCTAGTGAGGAGGTGTCCCTGCCACCCATGGCAGGGGGCTGGGACTGGATGATCTGTAAGGTCCATTTCAACCCCTAAATTCTATGATTCTATGATCATGATTGGGTAGGAGGTGACCCTACCTGCAAATATGAGAGTCCTAGCAGGTTCCATTTCGCAGCTCTTTCGCTGTAACAATATTATTGCATTGAAGTGAAATATTTTGGCCTCACTCCAGTAATAACCCAGGCAAGCTACTGTTGTTCTGGAAGAAAAAAGTTTGCTCAATGTGATGGAAGCAGTCACTACCTACTGGAGAGAAAAGTCAGCAGAAGTATCTCTTTGTTCTAGTATTCTGGACTGAGCCTTGATTTCTCTCCCTGCTGTTGAAAAAAAGGAACACTCTACACACAGGACTTTAGCAGCAGACAGTGGTTTGAATATATGTTGCCTTGGTCTGGCATACTGCCTATTAAAACAGACATTTTCTTACAGCCATACAACCTCCTGGCTTCACTCTGAGTCAGACAAATTCACCTAAAACAAAGCACAGAGTGCAAATTAGATCTAGTCAGACGGCACACATTTTATTGATGGAATCTACTGGGCATCTTACAAACTCTGACATTCAGCCTAAGAGTGAAATATAAATAGTGAAAACATTTTGATAGCTAGACTGTCAAGCAGAAAACCTAACAGAACACATTTAGGTGCTCTTTAGATGCATGTGCATCAGCCCTTTGGCAGCCAATACACTGAAAAGAAAACATCAATAGCTGCAGAAACAGAATGCAGACAAGACTTAGCCAGAGAGTGCTCAAACTAGACTCTTACTTCCTGGCTTGTCACTGACACTGTCACCATATAAAGCAACACTGGGCAGCAATTAAGTAAGGGCTGTTATTCACCACTAACTTAGCGAAGGGAAAGAAATGAATGAGCTTTCCCAGGTTGCAGTCTTTCCAGATTGTCTCTCAAAGGGCTGCATCAATTACTGTCACTTATTTGTCAGCAGCATGCCATGATTAATTGGCGAGATGCACATTTTTGTGTGCCTTACGTCAGCCGCAGCTCTGCTCCCCCATCTGTTTTTACTGGTGTTACAGACCACAGCGTTCCACACCATGTACCTTGTCAGGGCTATATTAATGCCTCACAATGGGCCCAAGCTAAAACAACTTAAAACCCCACAGATTACCTAAATGTGCTGAAAATAAAGATGTAAAGAGAAGTGACTGAAAGATTTAGTAGAATTGAAAGTTGAGACGCAAAAAAAAAAGCAACAGACTACGTTTTCTCCATCAGAATAAGAATGTTATGTTGGCAGTGTAAGGGAATTTGTTGTCAGTATTAAAATATGTAGAGAAGTTTTTATCATTAATTCAGAATAAGCAGCACTTTGCAAAAACCCCCATGATATCTACAAAGTAAACTGTTACTTAGCAGGAAGGATATCAAAAACAGCCTTAAATTTCTCACATCCTTACTCTCCTACTTAGGATGGTGTTTGAATGCCTCTTCTTTATCCTCTGAAAAACATGTACATCCCATGGACTTCCACAAAAGTCCAACACGCATTTAGATGTTTCCTTGGAGTCTACGCAAACACAGACACATGTATGTGCTAGGTAGTGAATAAAAAAAAAAAATCCATGTACATACTAAAGTGCAGGACAGCAGACATCAACACACAAACTTATGGTTATAACTGTAATAAAGGCTTAACTATCAAAACACCATTCAACATTTCTGTCGTCATTTTTACGTGTGTTTTAAAAGAGAAAATTAAATAAATGTTATCTCCATATATGCCACAGGATGGTAACAGCATCTTTCTGGGTCCAGGAGTTGTGGTCTGATCTCTGTCAAAGAAAGGCACAAGCTTACTTCAATGCCTTTATCTCTCTCAGTTCCTATCTGTTGTTTCAGTACTCCTAATAGCAAGCCTCCAACCTTCCCCAGTGACCCCTAAGGCCTCTGCTGCAACACCACAGGCAGGAAAATGACCACAGACACCACTAAAAAACAAATAAGCAAAGAAAAGCCAGCAAAACAACAGAGACTAGGAACCAGGTGTACATGGGGTAGAAACACTGCATGTTAAAACTTAGTTACCATCCAGAAATGAGTTTGGATTGGCTTTGGATATTTTTACTACTTTCTCAAAATCAAACAGAAAAAAAATTCTCCAACATCAAGCGATTCAGATGTAAGCACAGAGGAAAAAGGTTAGGACAGTGGAACATTCAGGCCAAAGTGCAGCTAGCCATGCCTTTGTCATGGCTCTATCCCACGACTCCACAGGGGTTATCACAGTATCAGCACTGTTGGTAAGACAGACTGATGCTTCCTCATGCCATGCTGTGTGCAGAACAGCACAAGGCCCTCCTCCTGGAGATCACCCTTCATCTGGGGAGTTACTGGTCCCAGAAAGCAGGTCCTCACTTTTGTGGTGCAGAGCTTGTCTGTCTCCCTCAGGTGCCATCAGCACCTTGGACAGTGAGAGGGAACCACTAACCTATTTGAAATTTCTGCTCAGGAATTCACTTCTCACGCTCATTTTTTAATTCTCAACTTCGGGCCCATGCTATGCATTCCTCCTTTCTTGTGCTTGGACTGTTACATTTTACAGGATACAATCCAAGAGGCTATCTAAAGTAGTTTGTGTTGACACAATAGTATTTCTGATAGGTTGTTTTGCATTAGATGAGCTTTTCCTGTTCCCAGCTGCACACTATGAACATCTCACACATCTTCCTTGTAGTTCTGTAGAAAAATTCAAAACTGCATTGGCTTAAAAACACAAAGTGTGGCCTCAATTTCCATTTTTATGCATTATTTACTATATCCTACCTTGCAGGCTTACATACACTAATCCTCCTGGATGTATTCAGCGCAGGAGTGATCCCTGGCCTCCAGCTTTGAAGCAATTTACTTCTTCTGCACATACAGCAATATTTTAGATAGAAATTATAGGTGGTATTGGCAAAGTGTTATGCTGTAGAAGGCTCTGAACTGTTCACCTTACGACCTTAGAAAAAGTTCCCAAAGCTTTGAATACATCAGTGGTATTTCATATGCCTTGTCATTACCTTTCAATTCGTGGTTTCCTGAGACAACCAAGTTTGATGAGTGACTGCGTGACAGTAGGGGAATGAGAAATGAGAACAACATGGGAAAGATCTGGCAAATATGCTTGACAAGTATGGTTTGAAAACAGAACAAAACTTCCCAGACCAGAGGGTAGGTAGTCAAATACTGCACCCAGAAGAAATGCAGAGGAACTCTAGAATACATATACCCCTTTTTGTTCTAAATAATGCAAATCAGTCATAAGATCACCACAAATACCTGTAGTCTTAAAACCTGGATAATATAGATCTATAGTATTTAATACATTTAAAATCCACAAGAGGGCAGAGGCATAGGTAAACTGATGAATGTAGAAATGACACACAACAGCAGATAAGAAGCAGCTCCAGACCCTGGTGTTCTGAAAAGTGTGGTTTGGGTTTTGCTCTGTTGTTTGGGTGTTTTTTAAGAAGAGTTTGACCATTTGGTATGGGATATTAGATTGATAATGCATTGAGATTTCTGACTGCCTTTACTCACTCTAACACATAACCTTGCCATATGGTGAAAATATGAATCCTATTAACCAGGTTCAGGCAATTCTTCATGTGTTCTGACACTGGCTTTGGTTCCACAGATAATCAAAATGACCACAATTCAGCCATTTGCATTTATTCCCTGATTTCAGCTGGAAAGTCATTAATTACTGCCAGTGACATAATGACTTTAAAAAACCCACAGAGGAAGGCTGCACCCTCAGCTTGACAGGGATATAACCAGTTTGTACACAGCCAGGCCAGCTCAAGTAAAGCTGCAACTAGAGAGCTTGGTTTCTAAAATACAGCAACTCATGCTGTTTGCTGACATCACAGGGCAAAATGATCCTGACTGACTCACAAGCCTAAAACTAATCTTTGAAAGATATTCAAGTATTTGGGGCTACAACCATAAACAGACTTACTCACAGACGTTCTTTCACCCAGTAGAGCCTACAGTCCCAAATTAAATCCAAAGATCATCTTGTAAAACACATGGAAAGTATACGAAAACAAAGGCAAAGAGGGAAATTGGCTCATGCAATCAGTGTAAAGTCAGAAGAATGATTAGGCACCTCATTTCAAAGCAGGTAAGCACCTACCTGACTGGCCTAATACACAGAGCAGGTTTTCATCCTTACCAATACAAAGCTGGACCTAATTTGTCATTATGAAAACCTTAATTCCTATTCATTACATCTCTTTCCTACTGTGCATGCATTTTGATCTGTGTGCATGCAAGCATGCATACATATGTAAACCTTTAAACTCCAATATATTGCTTGTGCCTACTGTAAACAGTCAACTCCATAACCACACACTTGCATATGTATTTACTATAGTCATTTCTTCTTCTTGCATGAGTATAAATCAACTTCTAAAGCAAAATTAAGGAAGTACAAGATGAGAAGAAGAAAATATTTTCTGTTTTCTCAGAGGATATACTGCCAAAACCTACAGCAGCTGTGGATTCATCTAAGGTAAATTGTAAATGAAACACAGACCCAAGGATTCATCTGTGATCTGTTTTGCTTGGTTTCTAGATAATATTGTTCTTTATGTCTGGGTCTTCTCAAAATATGGCCTGAGGAATACCAAGAGGAAAAAGAGGTGATAAAAGCAGTTTATCCAGCCAGGATCTGCTTTCAGAAAAAGCAAAGGCAAATGCCACGGCCATTTTGAGCGCGCAGCAAATATGTAGCTCTAGATTCTTTGAGAGCAAGCACCTTCCTAAGTTGTTTTTATCTTTCTGAAAACATATCTTGAAGCAAAACATTTAAGTATTTACCCTGTATTGACAGAGAGATGAACTGTGGCTAAAATGGACAACATCCTTGTGAACATGACAGTGGTTCATATCCTGAGCAGACCTTGCCAGACTCTAACTTACAGAACAGCACAGTTAGTCATAGGAAACTTGCAATTCCAGCACTGACTACTGACTAGGCTTTTATATTCACATGGGAAGTTACCACCAATTAGGAAACAAGTCTGCTGGAGAACACATATGTTCAGCTTTCTCAGGATAAATAAATGTATTCACCTGACTAATAACTTGACATGACAATCTGTACTAACAATTTACAAACACCACTAAGGGCTCCACAATCTGCCTATTAATTTCCTACCTCTGGAAAAGTCTTGCCTTGTAACATTTAACTGGAAACTGGTTCCCTACTGGCTAAGAGCTGTTTTCTGCTTACTGAGGGCATTTTAATACCGCTGAATGGTACATGATTGAATAGCAAAATACCAACTTCTATTGTTAGTCTTCTAAAAAGAAATACAGTCGTGAGCAACACCTAAAAGACAAAGATACACTAATATATGTAACAAAGTCTTATATACTAACATGACTCAGAAAATAGAACCCTATTCACCATCCATTAAATCAAAGTAGAGTGATAGCAGTTTATTCCTCTGACTGAGAACAGCTGACTTTCAACTAACATTGGCATTGGAATGTGCTGCCCAGGGAGGTGGTGGATTCACCATCCCTGGAGGTTTTCAAGCTGAGACTGGATGTGGCACTTAGTGCCATGGTCTAGTGACCACGGTAGGGTTGGACTTGATGATCTTGGAGATCTCTTCCACCCCGGTTGATTCTATGATTCTACGATAACAGGCAGTCTCCTTTGCCATCCCTCCAGTGATCAGCTGGGTGATGTTCAGTTTTGTGGTGGCACAGAAAGCCTGTTCTCTACAGGATCAATTTTAGAACCAGGAAAACAAAAGTCCAGTTCACTGATTTCATAGCTTTGGTTTTTAATTTATTCCTACTTCAATCCTCATCTGAGTTTTGAGATCACATTCAAATCTCATTTATCCTACTATAATTGCTAAGCTGTAACAATTACAGTCAAGTATCAAAGCACAAGGGGAAGAATCGCTGCTTCCAGCCATCCCTGCTGCACTGTAAAGGAGCAGGCAGAACTTGCAGCTGCTTTGGTTTGCAGGTCAGTACACCTGGCCTCACTTGTAGCTCTAACAGAGGCCTCCCTGACCTCATAGTCTTTATATTTAAGAGCCAAGCTTAGCCCTGTCATCCCACACAAGTATTTTGGATATGGCTGAGGACATAGTTGAGACAGGGATGACCTCACCTACTTGATTCACCAACAGAAGAAACTTTGCGCTACATTCATTTGAGAAAGACTCTTGGACCAGATCACTCAGAACAACTGCCGGTTTTTCTCTCAGACACAGTGAGTTTAGAAAACAAAAGTACAGGAAGAGATTTAACAGAAGGTGTCCTTACACGGCTCAAGGCTGCTCAAATCACAAGGATATGAAAGCTCAGGCCTTGGCACACTGTTCAGAGTAACCAAGTAATAAAACAACCTTTTCTTTCTACAAAAGCAAAACATTAGAAAATGTCCTTTGCATAAGCTGTCAGTGTCATCTGGCAAGAGTTACTTACAAACTGAACTCTGTGCTTAATATCAGAAGGAAAGGCAGCAAGCAGCCCTGGTTAGAAACATCAAGCTCCAACAAGCAAACAAAAGAAACATGTATCTTGTCTTTCTGTAAAGATTAGTATTGTCTCCATTTAATACTTCAGCCCCCTCTTGCATTTGATAGATTAAATCTGATTACATAGGTATTTTTGACCTTGGGTTTATTATTCAAAGTTTTAAATATTTAGTTCTAAAAAATAAAAAGAGAACAAAGAAAAACTGAGATCTGTAATCACAATTTTTTTCTTCCATGCCCAGGGGGTTTTTATTATATTGTCTCAGCAAATCCAATCCCCAGTTTACCTACTAAGAAACTGAACAAATTGCATACAGATGTAGAAAATAATGTAGAGACCAATCCTACTGAGTTTAATCTCAGTATAATTGACCTATATTTAAAAAGTCAGCAAATAACAGACAAAAGGACTTCATTTTTAAAAAACATTTACAACAAGATGTCATTATGTGAAACAGCTTTGGTGCTTCTTGCCTCACAAAGTGGCTTTAGGTCTACCTTGCATTTGGCAGATAAAGTTTGCTAAAGAATATTTTGAAGTCTGAGGCACAACACAGAAAACCACCACAATACTAATACCAAAGAGGTAACCTGGTTAATGTTGCAGTGGAGGTCTTTAATCCAGCAGCAACGTAACCTGTTGTAGCACTTCCTCTTAGTTTTGTTTGACCAGCTGTTAAACTGGAAATGAATTTGTGGATTTAAGGGCTTACAGTCTTTTCCTTGTAGAAGGATAACTAAAAAAAAAAAAACCCAAAACCACAAATCCAAAACAACTTTTATTAATGGTTCCTTTTTGCTGAATGTCCTTGTCTAAGAAAAACAACCTCTCCTGGATTACTGTTCAGCAGAGAACATGCAACAAATGAACAAGACAACTGTGAACCAGTGACTCACAGTTTTCTGTGAGGGTGGTGAGACAATGGCACAGGTTGCCCAGGGATGTGGTGGCTGCCCCAATCCTGGCAGTGTTCAAGGCCAGGCTGGATGAGCCTTGAGCAACCTGATCTAGTGAGTTTGTGTCCCTGCCCAGGAGAGGGGTGTGGGACTAGATGATCTGTAAGGTCCATTCCAACCCTTCAATTCTATGATTCTAGAAAATCCAAAAGTCAGTTAAACTCTACTGATTTTCAGGAGCATACACAGGATTGGGCTTCAAATCTGTGACCTCACCTTTTAATTCTATAATCTCATTTATATATCTGAACTATATTGGTTTATGCATATGCACAGAGTCCTGTTTGGGAAAGGCTTATGAGATCACTCCATTTCAAAAACTTAATTGGCAACTTTTAGTATGTTTATCTTTCTTAAATTGCAAAATAATGCCTAAGTCCAAATTTCCATGGGTTAGTTGTTGGAAGGACCGCATTGTCATACACACCAACACCAGGAGGTTTCTTTTACTTTCTTCAAAACCATCCCATTCAGCTGTACACAGGATAAAGCTGGCAGGCATCTCAGTTATTTGCTGGAATTATACAGCTTGGGTTTGTATGTACAATGCATCTCATGTACATGTCCAACATATCCTGCTTAAGTATCAGAATCCTATTCCACTCAGGGGACACAGAGAAGTGAGAACCCCCTCAGTACACAGTGGCCTCAGGTTACAACTGGTCATTGCACAGGCACTGCAGAATGACTGTATTAACCAAAATTCCAACAGAAGTGGTGACAGTCCCATTTTAAAACTAACACACTTCTCCATGCCACACTTGTTGCCCACTCCTGGCACACACTCCAATCAAAGGAGCTTGGTTTTGTTTAAGCTATGAAACACGTGCCACCACTTTCAAGGCAGGCATCAAAACATATTACAAGTCAAATACAAAGTAGCTTTATTTTTGTTTCTTCATCTCACTACCTAGATTTTTTCTGAGGTGATCAGGCCCAGGACACGCACAGTGGTGGAGATCCAAGAATATTTCTTGCCTACCTCAGCTGGAGGCCATGAAGACAAATGGACCATCCAGTCTCTCCTCCACTTGTGCCATGGACGGGTGTTTTCCTCTCGTTTCTTTCGTCACTGGAGGGTGATGACAGCCTGTACATCATGCACAGCCTCTGATCCCACTCCTGTTGTAACATGAGAGGTAGCTGATGTTAGCTAAGCCAGAGGCAGGCTACTTGAGCAGAACAAATAGGGCTCAGGGAGAGTGACACCAGCTAGCAGCACATGCTTTGCAAATACTGCGTTTGCCAGTTGACTGTCTGTCCTTGTTCACAGCACAGCAAAGATTCCGTAACAGCTCACAATGGAAAGAGGACAGGAGGTAAAACAGACTAAAAAAAGATAAACAACAACTATTTAATTAAGACTGGTTGTCCCAAGTTTGAAACGTTCAATGAGTAATTTCCAGGTCAAGGAAACTGTTGATCAGCAACAACTTCTCAGCTATTACTGTGCATCCTTAAATGACTCCATGTTCTTGGTGCCACAGAATGTACAGGAGACAAAAGTCAGCTGTCAGAATTCAAACCTGCTCAAGAACACAGCTTTATAACCGTAACTGCTGTCACAGTCTCAGCTAACACTTGCCAATAAAACCAAATAAGCAGATTTTCAATCTCCCTGTGACGAGAATCCCCACACTTCAGTGCAGTGAGTATGTAACTGAACTGAAAACAATTTACTATGCAATACAGGGAAAAAAATCTCAAAGCCTTCTAAAATGGCCGTGATTACACATTATTTCAGGAACATTTCTAGCTTTTCACATTATTCTGCAAGGCACAACTTACCACAGAAAACTCACTATTTTAATAAATGATGACTAACAAATATACAAAGACAACACTAAAAAATTAACAATTACCTTTAAACCAACAGGTTTCAATTTGTCATTTCTCAAAATCAGCTGAGGGGGAAGTTCTCTATTTTTTCCAAAGGCAATACCAAATGGGAGATGTCAATGGAAATTTTGACTCAAAGTAGAAGGGTTTGTGGGTTTGGTTTTTGTTTTCTCTTTGTTTGCTTCGTGCTCTATTAAGAAAGCTGTGATCAAATAGAAATGTACTGCATAATGGCAAGTCTGCACTGCATATAAAATCAATTACACAGTTCATGAATTCAGTAATCTGAAACATATTCCCTCTGACTGCAAGCAACTCAAGCCCCTCATGGAAAGAACAGAGCAGTTCTTGCCAGGGAAACACCTGCAGCTGCTGAGCCAGGTGCTGGCTCTGCAGGGGCTGAGCCAGACCTGCAGCCACTCCAGCCCAAAGGGAAAGTTCCTGGAGAACATGATGGAGGAGACACTCACCTGGACCTGGGCTTCAACCTCCTGCACCTACTTCTTATGTTTCCCATGAGGGTCTGCTTAGAAGACTTTCACTTTTTAATCTTCTCTTTTTTTTTTTTAGAGTTTTTTTCTCTTCTGCTGTTCTCTGTGGCTTAGTTTGTATTAACCAAAGGGAAGAAGGAAAAATATAAAGGCAGAAAACCAAAAAATTTTCATTTTGGTTATTCTATGACTGAACTGTTGATTTCATTGATGTCAAAAAGGCAAAAACCAAAAACAAAATAATAAAGTCACCCACCCCAGACACGTCAAAAAAGTCACAAACCTAATTCTCCTTGCAGGTAATTAAGAACACGTAGCTAAAACCCCATCACACATCTTGGTATATGGCAGTGATTGCTTCTGCTACCTGAACACTTAACATTATGTTAACTTTTACAACAACTGTAGCAATAAATTAAGGTTCTCTGGACCCAGAAATACAGTTTTCTCATAAATTCTAACAAAATCCCTACAAACGAGGAGGAGAATTATTCTCAACTTTAGTAGAAACAAACATTATATATTTGCCTTACACACATAAAATACATTTGATTTATGATTTGTATGGAACTGGCAAAGTCTCCAAGTTTCATGTACCTCTCAGGAAGCAAAAGGACATGAAGACTTAGCATGCTTTTACACAGAGGTGGCTGTCACAAACAAGATAATTGTTCAGAATTATACTTTTTTCTCCAAATCTGCATAGATCCTATATAATTTTAAAACAATTCAGTATATGCATTTCAACAGGCAAAATGAATGCAATAAAACATTCAGCACTTACTGAGTAATTTTAATTCATGAAGCATCAACCATGTGGTTTGCCACCTAAAGTAATATTGCAAAAAACTCCTAATTAGCTTTGTTAGACTAGCTGGCAGAAGTGGCCTGGTTTCGGTAAGAAAGGGAACCTGTAAACTAGAGTGTACAACCTGCTTGCAAATGGGAAGGACACTTGTAGACTTGTTAGTTTGTTGTCATGGAGCATTTTAGGCTTCCAAAACAAAACTAAGAGGTTAAAGATCAGTAGTCTCATAACAAAACAGGAGGCTTCCCAGAAAAAAAACTAAGACCCTCTGATAAAGATCACAATTACCCTGTTAGTGGCACACATTCTTCAGGTTCTGAGAGGAACACAAAGTGCCTTCTCTTGCTTTCTGGAGAAAAACAATGGCTTTAGAAATGATTACTACTGGGATTCAATGCTGGTTCTCAACAACACACGTAACATACAGACATCCATGCACAAAAATGGGATCCAAACAGGAGAAAAGGAAGTGAATCACCAAATCTACCACCATCTTCTATTGCTAGCTATTTCTATCACCAGCAATACTGCCATTGCTAATTTCTTCTGTTGCTCTTCTGAGTAGAAAATCTACCATGCGACACAGATTTGAATAGAGTCTACCATGAGATGAAGAACTCTGTGCTGTTCACTGCAGCATATAAAGGTCCCTGCTGCAGTCCAGAGAGAAAAGGAATTCTTTTCCCATGAAAGCCAGAAGCAAACTGTCCCAATGCAAGTTCATTTTACAAAACACTGACAGGTCCAAAATGAATATGAACAGTTTGCTAATGCCAGAGCTTTCATATTAACTGCTGATAAGGCTGGAATTTCACATGCAATCACCCTCTGAAGTTACATTTTTACTGCCCTTGTAGATAAAAGTTTTTTGGTTATCTAGCTGAGGTACGAGAAGGCCTGTGGGAACTCTTTTGAAGAGTTTTCTACAGTAAACAGCTCCCTCTGATAATATGAGGAATTTGATTGCTATTTAGTAGTAAAGCAGTATTTTTCCCAATGCTCGTTAGCAGAATTAAGGGGTGGAGAAAAAAGATAGTTTTGCTCTGCTCAAGCCACTCTGTTAAGATGTCTTTCCACTTGCCTTGCCAGCCATGATGATGAATACAGCACTTACACTGCACTGCTCAGAGTTCACACTCCAGTCTTGCTTCATGTAACCAGAAGAAATACCACCTCTCAGTCTCATACAGCAATTCTTAACCATGGCACATTCCCACAGTTCCTGCACCCATACATTTGGGCATTGCTCAAGCCACTCTGTTAAGATGTCTTTCCACTTGCCTTGCCAGCCATGATGATGAATACAGCACTTACACTGCACTGCTCAGAGTTCACACTCCAGTCTTGCTTCATGTAACCAGAAGAAATACCACCTCTCAGTCTCATACAGCAATTCTTAACCATGGCACATTCCCACAGTTCCTGCACCCATACATTTGGGCATCTCAAGAACCAATTCAAGTTAATGAGTTTCATCAAGTAATGAGAAGGCTGTAAATGAAATGAGGCAAAATGATGCTACAACAAAATGCAGAACTACGCCAGGAATAAAGTAAGGCTGGATGCAATCAGCAGTCAATCAGAATGACAAAGTCTGTGTGGTTTCAAATTAAATAAATTTAATGGAGACTTGGAGCTTAGATATAAAAATACAGTTGCAGACAGCCAAGAGTTCAGTTACAAGTATCCAGGATTTCCAGGGAATGCTACTAACATCTAAGTTTCTAAGAACATAATTGACAAAAATAAGTTTGCTTAAAGCTTTTTTCCCCCCCCTCTTTTCTTTTTTTTCAAATGGGGATAAAATTTTCCACAAATTCTTTTACCTTCACTGTTTTATTTCCAATCTGTGCTTTATATCAGGCCAATGTCTTTGAAAATTTTTTTTCTACCTGCATGTTTTCAAAAAAGTGGGAAAAATAACATGTGAACACATTACAGTTGTTTCTCCTGCCTTTGCTTACTAGCCAGGTGAAAAGTCTGGAGTCTGTATGTGTACAAACGGAGCACTTTGGATCCATTCTTCTCACACAGGCTGTAATTAGCTGTCAGTTTCACCATGGACATTTTCCATGTGCACTTTGAGGTAGTCATTTCTTGTAAACTTCTTGTGGCAAAGCTGGCATTCTGCCATGGGCCGATTGGGGTTGTGAGTCAACTTGTGTCTGATCAGCATTTTCTTCAGGCTGAAGGACAGATCACAAACCTAAGACAAAGGCAAACAAAGTATTAAAACTTCAAGCATGTATAATACTCCTTACGTTACATCACTGAAGCCACAGCCACACATACCTGCAATACTTAACAAACGAGCTGGTCTTGGGAAGAATAACTCCTTCAGAGAGCACCTTAAAGGTTATTTCTCTGTCTGGTATCTTTTCATGCCATATATTAGCAGTGGTACCAGAGGAATGGAGGGTGGTGTCTGTCTAAAACTCAGCCTTCTAAGTCTCAACACACTGAGGTGTCCCAGTGACATTGTGCTGGTTTGTTGGAGGTTGTTTTAAAGCTATTGCTCTACGGAGGATGGAGAAAAATTACGACAGAGCATCACAAGGCTCTGTCAATTTGACCTTCCTGACTTCCAGAATGGCATCTGCAGGTTCCAAAAGAATCAGTTCAAATTGCTTAGTTGCAAGAAGATAGAAGGGAGAAAAAAGAGGCTCCAAAGATTGCAAGACAGGTCAATAATGCTTATAAAGGAAACCTCACTGTTGCAGTCTTCCTCTGCCTGGCCAAGAAAATGGAAGACATCTGGCAAATGAAGGTGCAATTCCTGTGCCTTATTATCTGGTGTGCTGCTTTCCTTCCTCCACTGTACTCCAAGCAGTCCAGTTCATTCTGCCACTTGAATAAATGGGTAGAGGGATGAGGGATTCTGCCAGGCTAAAAACACCGAGTCTTAGAGAAACCCCTGTACTGAAGTTAAAATGAAACAAATGAAAGGTTAAGAACAAGTTCAGCCAAGAGAAGTTAGAATTAAAAGTTAAGGCAAGACATCAACTCAACTGAAATGGTGCAGTTATATTGTCACATTCACTCTCCATGCAGGTACATGTTGTATGCATTAATTTCCCAGGGAAAGGAACAGGAAAAAAAAGGAAGCATGCTGCTGATTTGACACATGAAACAGGAGAGAAGCATATCATTAAACAAGAAGGAACATCCATAGCCTTGCAATCTTAAAATTCCAGGTTCATTCCAGACAGACTCTCTTTCATGCAGAAGAAACTTGGGGAACCAGAGGAAAGGAAAATGAAGTTTTAAATCCATATTGGTATCAAACTATTGAAAGATTACTGATTCCTTTTGAAACCAAGACAGACAACCAGAGCTGACTATCCAAGGAGATTATCTTGACCTATAGCAGATGTATTTTATGCCTGTTAAGGCAAAACCATACAATGACTATACAAAGTCAAATAGCCAGAGGCAAGTTTTGCACCCAAAATAATTTTTCCCCAGACAAGGACACTGTATGTGCTGTGGCAATAGAACATTTTTGACTTTATGACATGATGTAATACTGAGAACTTTCATGCAGCAACTGCAGTTCTCCAACTTTTTCCACCCACTGCATAATTACCTCTTTCAGACCCAAGCAACAGTCACCCTTTTGTTGTGCCACAGCCAACATCAATTACAGTATCCACTGGTCAGGCCTTAACATTGCTTTTGCCAAATACCATTTTCCATTTCTCCTCCACAGAACACAGAGTGAACTCACAACATTTATCTACTCATAGCCATCCTGCTTGCTCACCAGTCCCAGTATGTTAAAAGTATCATCCACTTGTAGACACATGTTTCTTGGATGCCAGGAAGCCAATCAAGGATAAACACACACACAAGATACCTGTGTTCTGTATACCTTGCACTCACCTCTTCATTTCTAAAATAAACAGCTTATAAAAGGTGCATTTTTCCATTGATACTGTGCATATAACTAATATAAAGTGTCCTTCAAGGCTCTAGCATGTTGCATGACCTTCCTTCTTCAACAAGAACATAGAACACACAGGATTATTAAAGATATGCCACATCTTGTGCTGTGCTTGGGCATAAAGGTTTTGTGCAGGTTTTTTAAGAGTTTGCCTCATATATCAATTTTGTAAGCAAGACTGACATTTTATAGATTTACAGACACTCCTGCTAATGTGCACTTGAACTCTAATCAATCTCTTCAAAGTGATCAAAGTTCTGATCAAGTAGGGAGGATGGAAGAGACTGACATTTGGAAGTAAGTGTAGGGTCAAGCAGAGGCAGAATGAAGGGAAATACTGTACTGGAAAGAAACCAGGACAGGCTGTACTTGATCTTTCTGCCCCCAAAAATAATCTGTTGTCTCTGAGGCAGCTGAAGTTCAACTGGCCTTCCAGTAAAAACCAGGCTGGTCCTGAGAAGACAGAAATCTAATATACTAGGAGAAACTGCATTTTGTATTTCCGTATCTCAGTTATTTTCACTTTATGTGATATGTATTAGATTTTTAATCTTAAAATGGGAATATTCAATTTCCACCATTATCCATGGGATGCCAGAGCTTTGAGACATTAGGTTTTGAACATGTTTTTGTGGACTGACTAGACACAGAACTAGACACATAAACAAACTGTGGCACCTTCATCAAACAGGGTACAAGGATTAGTTACACATGTAACTCAATCCTGTAGCACAACGCCTGTTCCATGTGCCTGAGAGAGGAGAGTGCGACAGAAAGAAGACTCAGCTTTGACTTCTGATTCTGGAAGAAAAGTCTATTTCAAGCAAAAATGCAGCCTAAAAAATTGGCATGCGGTATTCTAGAGATAAGAATTTGTGGTAGGTACTGCCATAAATTATCACACAAGGCATTCTAAGAAAAATAGTAACAGCATCTACAGCTATCTTGAGCAGGATAAAAAACTGTAGGTGAGAATGTTCGAGTGTAAAAAGCAAATTTCATATGAAGTAGCTCAAAATAAATGTCTCCCATAGGTACATTTTTCTGTAATTGTCCACTACTGATTTTCCTGTAACTCCTACTGAAACCTCTGGCAATGTGCAATGCAAGACAGCTCTGGAGGAATGGCCTGCTCTGGGTGACATGCACTATATCCCCAGCATCTGCTCAAGGGGAGTCCAGGTGAAATAAGGAGTAACTATTGCAAATAAAACTTTGCACACCCCCCAAGTGTGCATTAAGCAACAGACCATGGTGGGCACCCGAAGAGTGTAAGAATGAACAGTAGAGGCAACTGCAGTTTATGTCCAAACCCCAAGAAGTCAGCAGGCTCTGCAGTGTGCAGCTGGCAAAAGGCTTGTGCAGAAGGATAACCATGGTGAAGTATGGCAGTAATTTAAATCATAAAAGACATATCCAGTAAATAAAGGCACATAAAAGTTTGCAGAGAAGGACTAGACACATTACAGCTGTTTCTAGAAATGCTATGATTTGGGAAAATACAGGTCTATCTAATTCATGAGGAAAACTGAAAAAAATCTGTTTTCATACAGCTCCTATCTTCAATTACAGCAAGGAAAAAGAACAAAATAGAACCACTATCCCAAATTACTCTGAAAAAGCACAATGTGAACCTAAGACCAGTGAATCTTGGATTCACAGTGTGGGAAAAACTGCCTTTATATTGCAAGCTAGGCAACAGCTGATAAACAATACAGAAAGCTGAAAAAGTTATTGACAATGATCTGGAATCAGAGAAATCCTCAAGGTACTATCTAGAGCCAGGCTGAGATTATCCCAAAAGAACATAGCAAATCTCCTGACTTGTGGACATCAGCAAATATTTCAGATGAACTTCTTCACGAAATTAATACATTTTATTCTCCACAAAATGACATCAGATTATTCATTAAAACCCAGAACAATTACCAGACCCTTGCAACTGTGATGCCAAGCTGCCATTCTAGTTTTGCATCTCATTTTAGAAGTCTCCGGGCAAATTTACAACTGCTCAGACTGACCATCTAGGATGCAACTGAAAGCTACCAGTGCCTTGTGACTGGTTCATTCAGAGTCAGTATAACAAAACAAAGTGCCTATGCTAATTCTATACCACATTTTAAAGCCTCTCTCTAAATCCTTGAGCAACAACTTAAATTTTGGCATTTGATGGCTCTGAAGACATTATTTTCTAACCACTTCTGCACATTCAGCCCCTCCAGCTACCTCCCAAAAGCTACGTATAACTGGGCTATGTTGAATGAAAGGTGCCTGACAGTGATCTATGAACTGTAACATGATAGGCTGCATTTCTGTGCAGCAAGTGTGCACTGCATCCCAGATTTCTTCAGTGAATGACAAAAGAGCCTGTGAGCAGATGTTGAAACTATCAGACCTGATTCCACTGGGAATTTGAAACTTGGGATTCATATTTGTGTCATTCAGCATCAGAAGCACTTGGATTCCATGTAATGAATTAAATACCTTTTCCTACATCAGTTAATCTCCAGCTGTAAACTTGTCATACAATTCATACAGTAACCCAACCAGCATGAATTTGTAACTTCTAAGACCCAAATTGTATTAATAACGGTGAAAATAACTCTTAAGGGATCCAAAACCTTAAAGTAAGAGGGTGTGCAATGTTCCTGGCAACTGAAGAGGGTACATAAAAATCCCTGAATGGCCTTTCCTTAGGTAGGTAAATCAAAGAGCACATGAAGTGTAACTTTATGCCATAGCCAAGGGGTGCAAGGCTGTGGTGTCACTGCTCCAGTGAAACCAAGGAGACAAAGGGCCAGATCAACTCACATCACACTGGAAGGGCTTCTCTCCGGTGTGGGTCCTCATGTGCTCGTCCAGCCCTCGCTTCTGACTGAAAGCCTTGTTACACTCTGAGCACTGGTATGGCTTTTCCTGCATGAAATGACAACAGAGAGTGAAAGTGAGTCAACACAGAGCACAAGTCATTAATGGAGTGGAATTCCATGCTGGATGGTGCAAGTTTTATATTCTCTCTAAGGGATTACAGTCAGTGAAAACAACAGAAAACGACTTTCAAATGATTAAGTGAAAGCTGGGAAAGCTGTGGCCTGACAGTTTCCACTTCAACACCCACTTATGAATTAATTATCTGTTCCAGCCTTTCAAACCCAGCCATCCTGGGAGTCTGTTTCCTATCATGTGAAATGTACAGAAACCTAGAATTCCAATATGCTCTCCTTTATCCTCCACAAATGCTTAAAGCACACAGACAAGTAAGATTATCCACAAAAACTTCAGGTTTATTAGCAGGTTTCCAAGCAGGGGAAGAGGTAAGGAGAGGGAGAGGAGGTAGAGGGAAGGTTATGGTAGAAAAAAGTGGTGACAGCAGGTTAATCATATATTCATTGCATAATCTCCCAAGAAGAAGTGCAGACTGCAACCAAGACATTTTGTGGTTTTATTACAACTATTGGTTAGCAGCTACTGTAACACATGAAGTCAAAAGAATTGCAATCTCACTGACCTCAAATAAATAATTTGAGATAATATAAGGAAAACCACTTATATAAAGACATGTTTCTTGAAAGCTCTTCCTTAATGTAGAAATTTATAATGTGTAATTAGAAAGTGTAATTCCTCCTTGTTTCCACTAAAGGTACAAAAGAACTGTATGGCAATCAATACTTCAGTCAATTGAATGCAAAAGTTAGCATTATGGCACTGCACACTGCCTCATTAAAATTTTAATGATCTGGAAGCACTTTCATTTTTGAGTCAATTATACTTCCTTCACTCTCATTCTACTTTTTCCTGTGGTCTCTAATTCTGTATTGTTTAAGCCCTGAAGAGGGGTATTTTGGGCAACAAAGTAAACACTTTTTACTCAAACTGAAAACCATGACTGAAAATCAATAGACAATTAAAATGCTAAATCTATCAATTAACAAACAATAGGCAGTAATCTTCAGGTTCTTTTCGGAGATAATGTAGGATCCAAGGAGAAGTGGGACAGAACAACTCAGTTTAGGTGTTGAAGCAACAATGAGAATAAGCCCTCTGGTTATTCATCTATTCTCAGTGTGTTGGGGACAATCAAGTCCCAAGATATTGCTGAATCCTGCCAGGGAGTCAGCACAAACCACACACCTGACACAGTGGACTACAAATTAGTGTTGCTCTGGGCATGTCCCAGTCTCCCTCTTTAGGGCAACTTGTTGCAGGTCCAGAGACCTCAGCTGAGGAGAAGATGAGGTTCTTCATTCTGGAAACCCCTCCCACGAGCTTCCTTAGGAATCCTTCCTTAGCATCATTTCCATGATTCTTCAGGATAGAGGAAAACATAATAAATAACCTAAAAAGAGGTCTGAGCTGGTATGTTAAAAAAACCCTTATCATCTAGAGCAAAAGTGTCATGTCATAAGGAGCTTTGCTAGACTGACTAAAGGCTTTATGGAGCAGGTCTGCATTTTTAAAGGAAATGCATGAGCAAGTTGTATGAACAGCAGGTTCCAGCAACAACCGCTTAATTGGTTTCGCATTGTGGTTAACACAAAGCACATTTGTGTGAATTCCCTGAAAACAGCCTCTCTCTGTG
The DNA here is from genome assembly GCF_000695815.1 of Acanthisitta chloris. Lineage (NCBI taxonomy): Eukaryota > Metazoa > Chordata > Aves > Passeriformes > Acanthisittidae > Acanthisitta > Acanthisitta chloris. The sequence goes on along the minus strand of NW_008691280.1, from coordinate 26,235 downwards.
CAAGCTGTTCCACACAAAGTGTAAAGTGAAGTGTATGATGTGCACATCTTAAACACCTACAAAACATTCCCTGCTGCAAACTGCACCCGGTGTACTTCCTCCCTTCTTATCCTCTTGTTATCTTCAAGTATCTGAAGAGCTGACTCGATTACTACTAGCTCATTCACTTCACAGTTAAATGGCCTTCAGGATTCTATTTGGGAGGAAGAGCCATAATAACCTCTGGGCAGCTGCAGGCACAAAACCTGGGCTGTATTATCTTCCCCTAGGCTGTGTTTAGCTATTTGTATTCTTCTCTGTGGCAAAAATGGTGTATCTAACCATCCCCTTGGCATTTCTATTCAAACTCACATATGTAGTGCATGAAACACATGCAAAACTGTCTTTGATCTAATTTTAGATCCCTTACATCTGCATATTCCAGTGACTTCAGTGGACAATCCTGATTGACACCAGTCTCCTCTCCCCTAAGCAAAACTGTCCTCCATTCACATGTGTCTGCTCCAGTAAAATCCATAGTGCTGTCCAGAGCAAAACTTGGCCCTAAGTTAATCTCCAGAGAAAACTACTTTTTTTTCGTCTGTTTCGAAGAAATCATCATTCTCAGACTAATGTCTTCAAAACAAAACATTCTGTGCTTTTCTCTCTCCTCCTCCTTCCCCTCATAGCAAATTTCCATTGCACAATACTTGGAGAAAGTAACATTTGCAACATGGAAAAGATTGCTTGGCATAACCATCACTGCTCTAAACCTGAACAAAGAAAACCAAAGAAAACCCACAGCAACATGTCTGACAAAGTTAATGCCACCACAAAAGGAGAACAGGGACCAACAATGATATTAGAAGAAAGCTGGACACATCTAAAATATCAAGCAAAAGAAAAAACCTGCTGTCAACAAAACAGGAGCTCATTGGAAAGATCATCCAAGTCTGACTTCAGAGGAGTTAGCAACTGCTAATGCTATAAATCTACTCTGTTCAAAAAGCATCTGCCAGGCCACGACTATGGTGGCAGCAAAGCCAAAGGATTACATGTGTTTTCTTTTATTGATGACATAAATGAGGAAGGGAGCAGGGAGAGCAGGAGAGACAGGATGCAGCTGATACTGCAGTGATCTAATATCACAGTTTTAAGCATGCTAGGGATAAACAGAAATATGTAGATCAGGATTTATAACCTTCCTGCCTCTAACCACAGAAAGGCCAAGCAGAGCCCAAATGGTATCCTGGAAAGTGCTTCACTCTTAGAGAGTGCCATGTTAACTTAGAAGCTCTGATAATTTTCACTTTACTGTGTTAAAACTAAGAGAAATTCAATTTTAACACCTGTGACAAAACAGTGCCTGTAAAGCACACTCATCTGTTTGTGAATAGCCGAGTCACAAATCACACCTGGGTATCTATGCAAATTGTGCTTAGCATTACAAAGATCTCACTCAGAACACAACAGATTCTCAAGACCATTTGATGCCACCTTCAACAGCTCAGCAGAACACATGTACAGTGTCCTGCAGCCATTGCAGATGGAAACACTTAGGTGCAGAATACATGAACTGCTAAATGCTGCAAGAGTTGACTGTGTGTCCCTTAAGAAATATAAACACATTATGTATATTAGCTTAGCACTAGTGCACGTGGTTGTTTCTGTAAACCTGGCAAAACTGGTTACACAGGTAAAAAGTGAATGACTTCTGTAGAAGTATCTCCAACTAACTTCCTAAATCTGAATTTAGAACTATTATATGAGCTCAACAGCAAGATAAATGTAATCTAAACACTATTATATCCCAATAAATCACAGTTCAAGATTCAAATAAACGAGTTAAGAACAGTTCGAGCAACTCCTTCCAAGAGCAATTTAAAACTGAGCTGAACCCCACTCAAAAAACCTTATTCTCTTACTTTTTTGGTTAAATTAATTGACTACTAAGTTAAAATAATTGATCACTAATGTTTTCATTATTCTAAAATAGAGCTTTCATCTGCTTCCAAAAGTTCTTATAAGGCCTACTCCTGACATGTAAATATAGCAACACTATCTGCTTTCAAACTGTTCTTATGTGAAAACTTTGGAAATAGCTGCATTAACTCTTAATAAATATCATTTGCATTATCAATTGAACAGAGGATAATAAAATATTGTTTTGAAAAATGTCAGCAAGAATGGAAAATGGAATGAAAAAATGTGGCTTAGAAGGTACAAACATGACCAGTCAGATAACATTCAAATATACTAGTCAGGATCGCAGCACCAAGAGCTAATTTCTCAAATAAAAACCTGGAAATCCTAGAGCTTTGCCAACCTGATGCAGGACAGACAGTTACCTGTTTACAAATGAGGACAGTGACAAACCCAGACTTCAGGAGCATTACCTAAAGGGCACATTAGGCACTGAGGGAATGATGCTAAGTTGAAGACACCTGTGTGTTTCACACAAACCCTTTGCTTTTTGAGTCTTAAATGATTTAAATGACTAAAAAATAACACTTTCTTTCAATTACTACTAATTGCTAATGTTGATGTGTCCCTCAAACCACACTCAGAAGCTCTTTAACCACCTGTACATGGCATGTATCAAAGACAGGGACCAGAGCAGGTATCATTCTGTCAAAACCCACACCTGAATGTGAGCCTAACCTGAAGGTTCAGGGCTACATGAGCCTGAAAAGCAACATCTCAGGGGCCTGGAAAATTAGTTCAACCAGAGGCAGCCTAACAAGGGGTTCATGATGCATACACACAAACAACTTAGAGCCTTTGTGGCCTCACTAACTGTAAACTTCTACCAAAAGTTAAGCAGAAGAGCAATGAACAAGAAACAGAAGTACCAGAGAATCAGATCTTTGTGCTTGAGCTAGAAACCCCCCACAGATAGGTGTCAGACCATGCTGAGGGCCAGGCCAAGCAAGCAGCTCTTTACAAGAAAACCTGTTAGACAGCAGCTGTGGTAATAGACCTTTGAGCCTCAGCAAATTCCAGTGTCAATGCAAAGTTTTCTTCCACATTTAAGAGTGATGGGTAGTTTCACTATCAATGGAGTGGTAAAAGGCAAATGCAAACAGGCTCAATTCTTCTGAAAATATCAGCTCTCTTCTTAATTGAAGGGCTGGGAATTGAAGTATAATTCAGTAAGACAGGAAAGTGCCTACAGAAACATGGGTGGCTCGTGAAGCTGATACTGAGTTACATTTCAGCCCTGAAAACCCTAAAACCTAAGCTGATTAACATCAGGAAAAAACCATCACTGATACTTTCTGCTAGGTCATCACCACTAGCAACATGTTCCCTGGTGAGACAAGAGGCTAAGGCATTTAAGATCACAGATGGTCAGAGTGAATGGAGCCCAGTTTTGTATCTAAGTGTGAAAAATGTGCAAGAGCTAATGAGATGCTCTCAGTCACTGGAAGGTCTGTGGAACTTACAGCAAGTGGCTACCCAGACACAGAGCACTACTTGAACCATCAGGCTTGCATTGCTTTACTAAAGCAACACTGACCCAGGAAGACAAAGGTTGACGAGAGTTTACAACTCTACGGAAGTGGTAGGGACTTAGATATTATAATGATTAAAACTCAATAAAACATCCCTTTACAAGTACACGTTTCCCCAGCTGAGTAGTAAAATACGTTAAAAAATATTTCCAATAACAAGACCAGGCAAAGAAACTTTACTGTTGAAACAACCATGAAAGAATTTTGGCAGATTTAAACAAAAAATAGACTTCTATTAGAGGTGACTAATATTTTTGTTAGAACGGGTCTCAACTCAGTTTTGGGGGAAAAAAAGAGCTGACATTTTTGCCATAAAATTTGTAATGAAAACAAAAATATGCATTTTCCCTGAAATGCCTACCAGAAAAAAAAAATAGATATATTTCTTACAAAGCTCCACTATATGCAATAGTTGGACCTGACTACACCATTAGCTTCCCTTTATCCACAGTACTTCTGTCTATTTGCTACCTATAATCTGCAAAGGTTTTGTTTCTTTGGGGTTTGTTTACTGCAGTAATTTCAGCCCTTAAAGATTTTTTGAAGGAGGGTTTATTTAATCAGCCGTGCTGAAAACTCAATAGATGTTCATCTGCTCCTGAAAAAAGAACATTTTCAGTCTACAAGGAAGGGGATGATCATCAGTCAGCATGACATAAAAAAGTGTGAAAATATAGGTGCAGTGGGATTCAAACCTTCTGCTTTCTGTGTACAAACACAGATTCCACAGGCAAGGAAACCACAGCACTGGCAAAGTCATCATCCTCAGACAGATGTTTGGGAACTCACTCATGTCTCACCAACAGGGAAACAGATATAAAATCCAACATGGAAAAAAAAAAATCAAAATTCAATCAACACCTCATATGATTTCATTGCACACTGTCATGTGCACAGAAGACTATATTTAGTAGCCAAAGCACTTTTTTTTCTGGCAACAGCGCTGTGTGCTGCTTCTAGAATACACGACCCTTTTTCAAACTTCCTTCAGACCAAATATTTCCTGGGAAATTTAGAACAAATGAAATCATGTCACGATTGTCTATACTGTTCTTGCATTATCTTTTATTTTTCATTATTCTAATATTCTCCTGGGTTAAAAAAGCAAAGACAGGCTGTATGAAGTTCCAAAGCCTGTTTAACTCAGGACCTCAGTGTGGACACTTGTACTGTCCCAGCAGCAAGCTGAAACACTGATTGGCAGAGAAAGCACCTACAGGAGACTACCCAGCTTCCATGCTTACCAGGATTTATACCTACTCTCATGAAATTCATAAATACAACTCAAAATTACCTCAAGGTTGGCTAACTCCTGCACATACGTGTCATGCCTGGTCTCCTTAGCTTCTAAGGAAATCCTTTCATTGACTGCAGCCCGGGCACACATCATCATACAAGCTTCAGACTAACACTCTCAGCCACCACTAACCAATTAACTGCGAGACTAATGAGTTCAAGAGCTGATTTCAAAACATATCCCATACTCAGGCCACTAGATCACACCAACCCTTGTGATTCTGAGGTTGCACTAACAGTATCCAGGCTGTCCAGCTTCAAATGAACGAGCAAGGATAGAAGGCAAATCTTTCTCAACAGCACTGTGAGTAGTGACAGCTAAGTTGTCCAGAAGCTACAGAACATCAAGTGCAATCTAGTGGCCAGTTCCATACAACACATGTATCTGAGTATGTGTGTATACACATACACACTAAAATATACACATCGGCCAAGCATTTCAAGTGTGAACAGGTTAGTTGCAGAGTTATAAAATTACACTTATCACTTAATTTTCTATTCCTTATGGTATAATCTCTGAACATGAAGTGCTTTTTTGCACATACTAGGAGATTAATGAGTTTTTAAATCACAGGCACTTATACACGAAAAAATGGATGTGGTGATACCTTGTAATTTCTCTAATTTTAAAATTACCTCAGAAAGGTACAATTTGAGCATTACAGCCTTCCACCCACCAGAAACCAGGTTTTTAAACATGCTACAAAAATTACACCTATCTGTTACATGCAAATATGAAATACTCAAATCAAGTGGTAAAAAGCTATTTGCAAATGGTTTCTACTCTTCCTGTTTTCCATCACTGAAACAAGCTCTAATAAAACTACCATTTTCAGAAGTAATGAAAATATCAACTTGACACAACAATAACTCTGGGCACCTATCAATGACCATATTGCCACACATCAACAATTATATTAGAGTAACATACAATAACTTTTCCACATGTTTAAGCTCAAACTACGTAATATTCTGTCAGGCACTGAGTCGAGCCTTAGGAAGGAGCTGAAGCTGCACTGTGAAAGTTGGAAATATGCATGTACTTCCTCAAAGCTGATATGGTCTGTAAATTCATTTCATCAACAACTTCAATGAGTTCCTCATCTATGTTTTCCTAGGCTGTTATACTTCTCCTTAAGGAAAAAGAAACAAACCCCAAACCAACAAACCATAAACCAAACACATCTACTTTCACAGGAACAAATCAGTACTCAGGTGACATTTTAATATTAGGTGGTTGATGTTCTCTCCCCCTTACACCACCAGCAGGGGTTTTGGCTTACCTTCTCTGTTTACTCCAGAGCTGGACCTGACACCTGTGGCCACCCAGGTTGAACTCAGTTTAGCAGCTGCCAGACCTTAATCAACTTTCTACAATGATTTTTCCAGCAGCCTTCCCTGATCCACATCATCAGGTTTGGCATTTAATCCCACTGGTAAAATACATCTAGATTTAATCTCTACAATGACATTTTCCTTGTTGAATGCCACAGTCTTACTTTTCAGCTGTTTCACAAGTTTTCTGGCCAAAAGACCACACTCTTATTTTCAAGCTATTTACAACAACAGCCCTTGAGGAAGGTACTATGTATGTTTCCACATTGCCAGGCTTAGCCAATTCAAAAATACCTTCTGGATTTAGACATCTCACTTTTTATTCTTTGAATAATTATTTTATATGCAAGAATAAGTTTCAAATAGAACGTATGTGTAGGAAAGGGTAAGAAAAGGAAGAGCCAACAACCTTACAATGTTTTGCACAGTCAAAACATTGGATGATTGAAGAGACAAATTTCAAGTGTGACTTCCTGGCTTTTCTTGTTTTTAGAACTGACAAAAAAACTCTCAAACCATTGGCAAACACACTACATATTTTATTTCCCTATCTTTCGTTTTGTCTTTAAGCAGCCTAGGATTACAGAACAAGTTATAGTGAATTAGCATCATGCTCAGGGGTTTCAAACCATTTCTGCACAGAAATTTGGTTCACTGGAGAAGTTCTTACACATCTCCTTCAGTGTTTACCTTCAGAGCAGGTTTCTGCTTTTGAAGGACACTTCCCCAAACATCCCCTATCATTGTGCTTTGGTGCACACTTCCAAAAGCTTTTGGATTGTATGATGCAAATTCCTTCAGGGAAGCTAAACCAGAAGGTCTAATGCATTCCAGGGAGTGCTCTTGTGCATTCAGCCCACAAGAACAGACTACACCTAATCCAGCAACAAAATCCTTGAAACACAGACAAGACAAACAGCAGCCCCTCAGCTCCAGCTGTTTCACTTCACATAGCTCACTACTGCACTGGACTACTGGCTAACATGCACACAGCCTCCCAATTCCAGAAGAATCAGACCACAACCACCCTGAGCACCAGAGGTGCTGCAACGGGACTGTTTTACATTCACTCCAAAACAGACACACCTGAACAGCTCAACAGCTGTTTGCTCTGCTCCAAGGGGTTTTGTTTCTCTCCTGTACACTGTGTTCCTCACGAGCATCAACCTACTACTAAGATTAAGTAAGTCTTCACATTCTTGCCAAACACACAAGTGTTCTTGTAAATAATGGTGTCTTTCCAATTCACCTCTCAGTGTTCTCACTCCTCCTTTTGCCTCTGATTCCTTTCCAATACCCAAACTTCCTTCCCCACTCTGTTCTTTTACTTACATTTGAATCACATCACCTAAAATATGTATTTATTCCCCTACACCAATATTTACTCACCTGAATACTTAAACTACAGTTTATTATCCCACAGTACTGCATGGATAATGTTCTGTAGGACAGGCTTGGCATAACTCCTCCTCCTTCTGACTCAAAAATCTGTGTTTCTAATATACTTTGCTTTCTATTCTATTGTTTTTATTAACACTTGTAATGATATAATACTTATACTTTTCTCCTCCTACTAAGACTTCCAATTCTTTCATCTGTCCAGTTTTCTTTCACTATTAAGTAAGGTGTTGAAGTGTGAAGAGGGAAAGTTGGGAGATGCAAGATTATAACAACAGGTTTCAATGTTTAAAATTACTAGTAATGCTAAAGTTATCAATATTGATTCTTGTTACCTCAAAGTACAAAAATATTTACATGGGGATAAATGAACATGAAATGCCATTCATGTATGAATGAACTTCACTGTGACATTTTGGAATAGGAGTAGCACTGACCACAAAGAATCAAAACCTCAAACCAAAGGTCTAAAAAATCATGTTGTACCTGCACATTTTAATCCTATAGTATAACTGTAAGCATGTCCAACAGTCTGCTCAGCACCCACAAACAAAAATAGAAAAACCGAAATGTGACCTTTCAGATCTAAATGACCAAGACATCTCAAGCATATGGAAACACTCCTATCACATTTGTTGTGAAACTGAGCTTTCTTTCTCTAAGGATGATCTTTGGACTACACAGTACAGTAGGGCATTTCTTGAGACATTTCAAACCAAATTTTATTATGCTCTTAGTGCAATACAAAGTCTGTCTAATTATAATGTCTATGCATATTAAAAAGAAATCTCTACTCCATAAAATCCATTTTCCTAACACCTCTCTTTCTTACTAGCTTAAACATGTTTAGAATAAAATATCACTTGGTGTAAATCACTGTAGTCAATGGAGATACATCACTATAGGCTCTGAAGGCCTATTCTTATTTTCCTCTGATTTTTTCAACAGAGACTGAGGGGTTTGTTTTTTATATGCAAACCATATGACAAATTAGGAAAAAAAATTAAATTTGGCACTGTTTCAGAGCTTGTTTACCACTCCACCCACTCACAGTCCTCTAGAACTTACATGGTCATGAAATTTCTCCTGGTGCAAACACAGGAATGTGGTACAGTAACAACAGAAACCCATTTGTAGCACTTCTTAAACTGATTTAACAGCTGGAAAAAAGGAGAAACTACTAACAACATGGGACTAGCCTGTTCCCAGTGAACCACCAGGAAGCACTGCACAAACTACTGATTACTTCTAAACTTTGGGGTACACAAGCTAACACTTTATCTAGGACCGCCAGTTGATATGCTCAAGACCTAGGTGGAATAGTAGGAAATTAAAACAAACAGTTTTGAGTTTATTTTTACTTCTTTAGAAAGCTGTTCTGTGTACATATCTGCATATAGAAACTAAGTGAAATGTCACCCTCTGTGTTTCCCAACAGATAAAGAACTTTCTAGGTTTGACCTCAAAGCTGCCTTGACCTCTATAAGCTCTAACAGCTCCCAGGGAACTACTAGTAAAAGTTACAGTTTACTTTTAACTTCTTGTTTGTTTTCTGATGGTGGCTGGGAAACCAGAGGCAGGTAGTATATGGAATGCTAGACCAGCTTAACCTGGATATCTCCCTTTACTAAGGGAATTCGTATCTGGCTGTTTGAAGACAGCTCCCCATCTCTCTACTGTCTGAGAGAGGACCCAGATCTCACCTTCATCCTATAGCAAATACACATGGCAAGGCTTTTTCCTGCAACAGGGAACATTTGAGCTGAGACTCCAGATTCAAAAGTGATCTTGGAGACAGCTGCAATTTACCATTTATTTTGCCTTCAGATAAACTGTTAAATAAAGTAATTTTACAGCTTAATAATTGTCATCAATAAAACAGAGCCTCCAGAAAAGCTCACAGTGACTGGATTTAACAGAGACAGTAAGAATCAAAGCACAGGGTATTGAAGTTCCAATAACAGCAAAGCCTTTGCAGAATTGTTTACTCAATAAACAACATTAATTTATATCTATAAATAACCACAGGTTAAGCAAAGAGGTTAGTACTGCTACTATTTCAACCTAAAAGAAATCAAACACGGGAAAAACTAGAAGGCAAATTAAGGGAGTCAGAATTAGAATTTATAAGTTAATGACCTGAATCTTTGGATCTTATTTTTCTAAGTATAAAATATCTTGTTTGGTGTAGCCTAATATTTACACAAACAGTAATTAGTTACTTTTTGCCACACATGATTCATAGACAATCCTCAAGTAACCATGAATGAAAACTGAGCTACACCTACCCTTGTGTGGGACTTACCCTTGTGTGGGTGCGAATGTGCATCTTCAATCCATCATTCTTGCTGAAGGCTTTGTCGCAGTAAGGACACTGGTAAGGACGCTCACCTGAAAACCAGAGCAGCATTACAACCCATAAATAAGGCTTCAGCACACGAAGGCCTTGCAGCATGGTAGTTTGTCAAACCAAGTACTTGTTTCTGGCCTTATCCCCACACTCCATTCAAACCAGAACAGATCTAAGCATTAGGAAAATTGCAAATCAAGGTCCACCTTGATAGAGTGATGGACTAAAATATTCCTCTTAGGTGACTAATTTGGCACTAGCAATATATGAATACACACAGACAGCCTTGAAAGAAAAAACCACAACCAAACCACATTCTACAGTGATTTACACATGGTCACTTTTATGGTTAGGCATTAACTGCTCCCAAATATTTCTTCTTTTTCACATCTGGTCATTATTAGAGGCCCCTGGGTGTCAGAATCCCGATGAAATATAAAATCCACTCTTTTTTAATGCTGTATCTGAACTGTGTTAGAAGCTAGTTAATCAAAAGTTTCTGCAATTCTTGTGTTGCAATTTATGACTGAAATAGAAGCAGAACAATCTCAGCATCTCCTATATCTTAAAAGTATTTGTTTAATGCCCCATTAAACTGGCATCATTTAGCATCAATTTTCCCAAACTCACATTAGTGTAATGTGGATACTCAGCTGTTCAGAAACAAAAAGAGTTTGTAAGCTTCATAATTTGGAGGAAATGCATTTTAATTTTTAACTCTTCAGACAATGAACTGGAATCTGAGTCTATTGCCTCTTCTTCTTGAACACAATGTTTTAAAAGCAAAGATCAGGTTGTTTCCATTACAAAAAACATAGCTCAAAGATTAAAGACCATAGCTTTTTCTCATTCACCACACGGAGTTTGTTGTACACAATCATAGTGATGGTGTATTTTCAAATACAGGTCTATTACAAGTTAAGCAAAGCCTATTCTACTAAGTCAATGCACGGCCTTCCACTCATTAAGGCATTTCTGCATATACAGAGAGATTTAACACAGTCCAACGGTCAAACACTTATTAACACTCATACTCAACCACAGAAAACAGGCAAGTGAGATTAACCAAATTTTACACCCTAAACAAAACCAACCCCCAACATATTTCACTGATATGCCACAGAGCTGAGTGCAAGAGAGGCAGTAACACAGATAGGCATTTAAAGCTCCACAGTCCCTAATAACAGGAATATTCATCTTGACTTGGAGAAGGGAAGCCTCATCCCTCCTCTCTTCTTTTCTTTACATGAGGTGTTCCTCCATGATTGCTCAGAGGGAAGATAGAGGATGTTTTCTTTCTTGGGGACAAGATGTCAAAGCATCACAAGCTTTATGTAATGCAGACAGCTACAAGAACTTCAGAAGGACTGAGTACAGCGCAGCTGATCAGCTGATAGTCACTGCTGAACACGAAGTCTCCATATCTACACACTGTGTAGAGATTCAAGGGCAGCTGAGGTTAGATGATTACTTAAGGAAGGGATAGAAAAACATTCCTGTTTAGCAGACTATTCAGTTCTTTTCTGTCTTTTATTACTGCTTAGCTAACGCTGTTAAAGACAGCAGCCCAACACTGTAGCAAAGCACTTGTGAAACACAAATATTTTCTCTCAGAAAGCACAATTGTGTGAACTCGGGTTTGGGGTTTTTGTATGATGACAACAATCACTGTGTTATAGCTGTGTTTCCATTGAGCAGTGTGATATATGATACTCTCTCTCTCAACCCTCGATGCCTTTAATCCATGGCTCTGAAATTCAAACACTCCAACAGTTGTCAGTACTCAAATATTTAATTAACACAGCTGACATTTTTATGTTTTAGAGCTTTTGAATGCAGAAGTTAGAGCTTTCAGCAGTTTGTAAGCAGATGAGCGTTGACAGGTAGGAGTTTTACCCCTCCTTCCTCTCTTCCCCACCCTGGGTCTCTCAAAAGAGAAAGATTTTGCAGTCAAAGGATGGGTTTGAGCTTGTCTGAAACAAATTAAGTGTCCTTCCAAGATCATCCGTGCAGACCACAGTACTTGACAAGTAAGGCCATAAGAGCTTTCAGTAGATGCCAGCAGAGGGCAACAGTATGACTCCACACCAACATGTCACACCTGGAATAGTCAGGCTTTGAGCTGCTGTTATGTACTCTCACTTCAACATCTCTGCTGCTCAAAAAAATCTAGTCCACTGCGTGCCAGACTGCAGCTACGATTTGACACTGATGCTTAGAGACATGTTGTTTTTCTAAATTATATCCACAATTTCTCATGCACTTGTGACATTAATCATTACAAGTCAAACTACTCAAAACACAACCCCAAGTAATTTTATTACTCTTTATTGCTCCTATTTTTTGCCATTTTCTTTCACCTAATCTTCACAGCCTGCATGTTTAAATGTATACAAGTGTCCTTATGCTTACACAAGCAACTGTCTCCCCTATCCATACACATCTTTTAAATGCTTAACTTACCTTCTACCTCAGAAGATCTTAGGATTTCACAAAATTAACTCTGGGCCACTTAAAACACACCTATGCTAAGTTTCTTAGCATCAATTTCTTATGAATTTCTCTCTGGAAAGGGCCTTTGCTGCCTGAGAACATGTGAACTGCCCTCACTCAACGCATCTTTTGCTCTACTTACTGTCTCAGTAGCTTAGGTAACCAGCTTGGATTAGATGTCTGAACTTATGGACAGCATATTTTGGCAAGATCATTCCAATCCTACAGATTAACTTCTCCCTCTGGTAACAATTAATTTCCCGCCTTGCTTCTGAACTAGCCTAGGCAAACATTATTCCTGCTACCAGTCAGTTGTTTGTAAGAATGATTCCAGTAACAGGTTAGTCAATGAGACTATTGGGAAGCAACTGTTCCCCAAGGGAAGTCTCACAGTGTCCCACTCTAACTCCTATAGGGTAACCAGGAGCAGTTTAACTTTCTCTAACATTCTGATATGCAAATGCATTAAGATGGCAACAGAGGAAAAGACAGATCTGAAATAATCAATGCTAAAAATATCCCTCCCATACATGGTTTGCTCAAGAGCAACATTTCATACAGAACTATTCCAAGCATCCACGAAGAAGAGAGTTTTGTGCTCCAACAAAGTTTAGAGTTGCCACTAAGAAAAACTGGAGACAAACATCATGAGATACAAGCTCCTAGGAAGGTGACGTTATCCATCAGTGCTTCCACATTCAGGCAAAGACCACCAAAACTCAATTATAAGCGTAGAAATATTAAACTTCAGGTCAACTCATGCACAATAAATCATTGGGAAATTTCCAGATGCAAAACTTCTCTGACCAAAAGTGGAATGGATCTCTAACAAAAGATTAAAAGCAAGAATAACTAAAGATGAGAAAATGAAATGGTCTTAAAAGTCATATATCTTGCCCTCACAAAAACAAGTAAGACTCAAAGTGAAAGAACGTGTTTACCCCTTTGTTAAACGACAACTTCTTCTTGCATTTACTACTAGAACCATACTTAGGAGGTATGGTGTCAATGTGTGGTAACAACATACTAAGAGGGGATGCACCTTAGGTAAAGGTGATGCCAATTAACAACTATACCATTTGCAACTGGCATTTTTATCTAAACCTACTTTAATATATAAATATATACAAAATCTATATATATTTTTCTGTTTGAAGGCAGTAATAAATCCTTCCTGGGCTATCAAACTGAGATCACAGCCAATAGTAGAGTCAGTGAGGGTGCTTGGCTGAGGCTTTTAAAATCTGATTTCTACACAAAGATATGGATAATATGGAGGGGGGAATCTTTCAGTTCTAAATACACTACCAAGCCTTAATCCTAAAACTTCACATTTAGAAAATATCTGGAAAAAAAACCAACCAAAAACCTGGCCTTCTTTGTTGTTTGTAATTCTGGCATTAAACCACAGCTGAGACAATGATCTGCACATTTCACCAGACTCTCTCCTTTAGTCCAGTATCAAAATCCAGTGGGCATATTGAATACATCTTCATTTGACAACTTGTCCAGTCAACATGCCCAGGAGGAATGTCCTGAATGCAGCAATAACTACCATTAAAACAGCAAAACACTGAAGCAAGTCAAATGTACCCAATGTTATGTTTACCCTCAAGTTGCAGCTGACTGTCATGTCCCAGAACAAACTGCTCGACACGTTAATGGCAATTCTGTACAAATAACCTCAAATAAGTAATCCTTGGATAAATTGCAGTGGATTTAACATAATTCAAAGTCTAGACATTCTACTTCCAGATTTTGTATGAACAACAACAAAGCTTTTAACGTAATAAAAATAAATGTAACCTTAATACAAGGATTATGAAAAACAATTCCATGATTGAAAAGCATATGGGATCTTGATCTGAAACCACGTCATGACAAAACTGCTATGGGGTTTCTCCCCCCTCAAGTGTGTACATCTCTAGCTTGACATCACAATACCCACTGGACCTTCATGCAGCATAAGAAGTTAAACACCAGATTCTTCCATTCCAGTTTGACTCAGGATGCAGTTTCCTATGAGACATTTGCAATCAAAGGTGCTGTGAGGCAGCATTTCCAGTGAGTTTAGCACCCAGATTTCCCAAACTCACATACTCCTTAGAGCAAAAAAATTATCAATCAAAACCAAACACACATCAGTTCTTTGAGATTTCAGTGGCTACAGCTGAATATTTAATGAAGACTTTGTGACACAACAATTCAAACTGATCATACTGTTTTCATACTATATTCCTTTAGCCACCAATAAAAAAGGCTAATTACAAAGTCAGATGAAAACCTAATATAAGCACCAATGTTAGCAAGGACTTTGAAGCAATGACCTCAAATAAGATCAACCTCTATACAGGTATGTTATTAGACTTCATGCACGAATTGCCTGCTTTCTGTCTTTATTGGAACTAAACTGCTGAATTAAGGAATAAGGAATTTGAATTATGAAGGTGGGGAATTTTTATGTATCTCTGCTTGGTCAGTTGGGGTATTCAGAACCACTGGCCTAAGGTCAACACATATGAACATCAGAAAGAGACATACGACAGACTGCACCGAACATCAGACCATGTGCAGTGTATGCTACTTCAAAGAAACTGTTTTATTCAGCTTTCTTAAAAAAATTAGCATACATAATTATAGCAACATGGTCCCTCAGACTCTTCCACAGCCCATTTACCATCTTCTAAACAGAGTTCCTATTCAGATGCTGAACTACTTGTTAGAAGGATTAGAAGACTGTTTCTTAAAAAAATAAAATGTGTATCTGTAAGCCCATTATTTCGAAATGTCAGCTCTCAGAACAGTTATGGTAAAGAATAATGCTTTTCAAAACCCTAACTTAAGACTGGGGTAAGGGAGAGGGAAAGAAGGGCAACTCCAGCCTGGCTCACTGCAGTGGAAAGAAGGCAGTTCACCTGGGGAGGAATTTGGAGGCAAAGGGGCCATCTGGATCACACATGCAACACTCCATACCAGATGATCCACAGGGCAGCCCAGAATGGGAATTGCAAGAAGGCTTTTTTAGGCAGGATAATCTGGGGTGATGACAGCATTCAACAGCAAGTAAGGATGGGCAAAAGGTTAGCGGATACAACAAAATTATAATCTGTGACATATGCTTTAGAACAGCCACATAAAGCACCTGACAGCTCTGCACATTTATCCTCAGCTGCTGCTGCTCTCTATATGGTGTTTCCACTAAATTAAATAGAAAGTTTGTGTCCGTAATTCAGTTAATGCACTACACAAATATGTACACACACACAGATAAATAAACCTAAGATACACAGACCTGAATTTTAACCCACACAAAAAGAACTTCATTAGGAATCCAAGTTAAGTTAAACAGGAACTCAAACAACAAAGTGGTTTCAACAGAACTTAAATTAGAAAATGCCAGAAAATCAATTACTGAATTAAGATAAAATATTCATACTTCAAGAAATTATTCAGTAGATTTCTCCACTTTGGTGTTGTACAGCATGTCAAACAGCCCTTGAGAAACCAAACAGTTCTTCAAAACACTCAACTCCCTCCTGAGTAGAGGTGGCAAATCTCTACATACCAAGTAACATCTTCAAAAGCATTTCATACCCTGTGTGTCTCAAGTGTTTGTGCAATTTTGACCAGGGATTCCCGGAAGGGAAAATAACAGGTGAGTAATCAAGAAGTTTTCCCAACTGCAGCAGTTAGCTGCTTTCTTTATGACACTTGGACTGGGCGTAATCTGGCCTGTACAGAATTCTGGCCTGTCTGATTTTCAGCCACTGAACACACTTAAGAAGGTACACAAAGTACCCACACAGGAGTAGCTTTCTCATGCCAAGAGCTGAACAACTTAGTGATTGGAAAGATAAATACTTGTGGACATCAGGTGAGACAAGACCCAGAAACACCAAATGCACAGGTAATTTTATACTCCTAGTGAGCCAGATAAAGAAAGGGATAACTGATTGCTGTGAAACAGTCCTGTTGTCTGAGAAACTACTTGGGTATGGATCAGTTAGAAAATTCTTGCTTTGCTTTAACCAACATTCAAATTTGGCAGACTCTGAAGACAAGAGATTAAACCTCTCTGGTTGTTTTGGTGTTTTATTTCTTCACTGATAATTAATAACACTAAGGCTGTGTATTTGTGAATGCTCTCTAACCAAGCTACAACACTTGGGTATTTTCCAGGCACAAGGAAGAACTAGAATTGTTTAACCACATGCATTTCCCATACACTAAAAATAATCATATATTTAAGAAGAAAAAAACTCAAATGCTATTCTTTTCAAAATAAAGGAAGACCAAAAGGATTTAACCATTTCTTGGTTTATTAATTCTCTTTTTTTCTACGTGCTTAGCCATGCCTTAATCTCTGAGGTATGGAAGTGGTATTTTCACAGCTGAGAAAGTTTGTTTTCTGCAAAGTTTCTAGTCTATTCAAAGAGTTAATATTTTCTCTAGTTATCTCCAGTTAAGGCCAAGAAACAATACGTTTTCCATCAAAATTATTGTGATATGATTGAGGGTTTAGCTATTTGCAGCTAAATTAATCTTACAGACTAGTAAAAAACCTGACAAAACAAGAATGTTATCTGAATCTATGCAGTAAAGCATAAGGCACCATTATTAGAGACTCATCAGTTCTACAGTGATATATTTTAGTCACAAATAACAACCTAACACACTTACTTGAAAGAGTACACAGTGTCATTTTTTGCATCTATCAGTGGAATTAAACAATTTTGTTTCCCTACGAACAGAGTACAAACATTTGTGACCAAAAATATTTTAAGTATATGCATTAATCAATCAACCAGTAATTCACCTGATGTAAAGATGTCACTGCATACAAATAACCTACCCCTTACAAGAGCCTTTCCATTCATGGGAACAGACAAGAAGCAGCTGACAGCTGCATGAAGCTTTGCAGGTAGTTTTAAAGAGTTAACTGTTGTCTGGAGATAAATAGGACAATGATGTATAAACTGAAAGGTTTAGAAATGCAGAATCCTTGCCTTTGAGGCCTTCTGCAAGCTCGTTTTTAAATTCAGCAGATAAAAGAGAGATCATTTATAAGTTATTGAATAGAAACAACCTATCTGTAGACATTAGCAAGCTGTTCACTGATTAGATACAGATACATTCTTTCACATACCTCATTGTGATACGAGAGGAAGTTCCTTCGAGCTCCCCTTTTATCTTTTTCTTTAACGTAAGAAAATATAAATTACTTTTAGGTAATTTGCCAGAAGACGTGCTGGAGTGAGGATCCCCATTGGACATTATTACATATATGGGCAAGCAGTTGCTTGTTTAGCCATTAAACCTTTGGAGCCATATTAATAAAAACACTCTAATAAACTAAAGTTATGCGGTACTTGAACTCATTACTTCCTTCAACTACTCTCAAGTCTTCTGTGTTCAGAGATGATTGAACTACTGTTAATAACCAAATATCTTTATTATAACTCCACAACTAACTATTTGCTCAGGAGTTTTTACATAAAAGTGCAAAATTTGGACCTGGACATACATAGTTTGGACTGAAATATGATTGTAAATATGCTCAAATGCCTGGTTAATCAAGTTGTAGAAATGCTAAGGTGCATAACATGAGGCTCTCAGTGCAGAGGATGGGAGACATCTCAAGAAGGCAATCAGAGCTAAAAGGGGACAAGTATGATGAAATGTTTTTGGAAACTTAAACACCAATTCTTACTCAAGGAAATTGAAAAGGTAAGCTTAACTGTGTTGGCACAAAGGACAGAGTTCTGTGGTCCAAATGCTTTGAGCTGTTTTAATGTAATCTCCAGGTATTATCTTTTACTCATATATATGAAAGTAAACTTACAAAGAACCTTCTCAACTCATGCTTAAAACACAAAGCTGCTTTTTGCACATACCAGAGCATATAGCATGTAAGAATGCAACAGTAAGTCACGGGTTTCAAATGGCATAGGAGAGAAAAATTAATCTTTCAGAAAACACTTAGGGCAGATATAGTTATCTCACTGGCTTTTCATCAGGACTTGGACTAACTGTGATGGAAAACAAAATAAGGATGTGTTTAACCCTATATCTGCATGTATAAGCATTTTCTGGAAGACATTTACAGTCATTAGTTGTTCCTCACCAGTCCCTATGTAATAGTAGGTAAAAGACATCATAGAGAGGACAGAATTACAGTTAAACCTCTTAATTCTCCTAACTCAAAAATAAATTTACCTGAAAACAAAAACTACTTCGGAACAACTTCCACTGTTGCACAGCTTGATATGCTACATCACAGCAAAGGAAGGGATTAGAACACGACTCATTAGGAAAGCAACAGTATAAATATCAGATAGGTAAGATGTGTGTGTGTATACACAGATTACACAGGCACACAAATACACACACACACAAAAGCAATTAACAGATTTAAACAGCTACAACAGAAGGCAACTGCAAAGCTGCACAACCTGCAGCCAGGAACTGTTACCACTGAGTGCTGCTTGAAACTTTAGGGAAGTAATTAACCTCCTGGCCCCCAGTTTTCAGGCCCAAGGAGCAGACCATAGAATTTCTTTTACAATTTATGAACAAGCCAAGGAATTTATATCACAGTCAAAGGATTCTTTTGCTGAATTAACCCCAGCTCCCTCTGACCCTAAGAAGTCATAAACCAACAGGATACAGGAGAGGGAGAATGTGCTATAGTGTTTCAGCTGACCTACAGAGAGCTGTCTCTGTCATGCCAAGGTTGAAGCCCAAATGATGAATTACAGAGCAATACACTAGGTTCAGATGCAAACATGAACCCTTTCCCTCTATACATGCACATGCAGACATGTTCACTCACCCCAAACCAGCTTAGTTTCTGCAAAAGGCCAAGTACTGTTAGGGCTCATTTACAGAGCCTTATGCTAAGATAAAAGAGGGAAGAAAATTGCTTATGGAGGAAGCATGCATACATCTGTGAGTAACAACATCTAGGAACACGTGCTGCATGTTAAACAAAAGACAAAACTCCATTGAGCTTCTCTTTTTGTATATGGATTATTAAGCACACCAAAAATACTATTCCAAAAAGGAACCAAGAGGGTACCCAAAACCCTCAACTTTTATAAAAAACAACTTAGAAATGAAGATAGGATAAAAAATTATGCACAACTCTCTCTACCTGGCTCTATTTTGTAAATTAGCCTCTTCTACAGAGTAGCTAATAAAACAAATTCTAGCTCAGCACATGCACAGAAAATGGGATAACAAACGCAATACTATTCCAAAAAGGAACCAAGAGGGTACCCAAAACCCTCAACTTTTATAAAAAACAACTTAGAAATGAAGATAGGATAAAAAATTATGCACAACTCTCTCTACCTGGCTCTATTTTGTAAATTAGCCTCTTCTACAGAGTAGCTAATAAAACAAATTCTAGCTCAGCACATGCACAGAAAATGGGATAACAAACGCCTTCACCTGCAGCACATGCACAGAAAATGGGATAACATAAACGTCTTCACCTGGACCTCAAACCTCATCAGCTGTAATCACCAAGACAAGAAGGTCTTTGCAATATTTACACTTATGGTGTACTGCTTAGTTGCACCAAAAGCTTGGCCCCAGCTCTAGGCTTATTCACAAAGATGAAGCATCTCTTGAAAACAGACAGTGGCAGTTGTTTCACTTCTAGCTCAGAGCAGAAAGTGATACTTCAAAGTCTGACTGAAGGAAAAAAGGAATGCACAGTTTTGACTTGATTAATTCAAAACCACAGAATTTAAGAGATATGAAGAACATGAAGTATTCATCATTGCAACATTTAGAAACCAAACATTCATCTCTGAAGAAAATAAGTTTGTGGCTGCAATGTTCAATGAACTGCAAATTTCTCACTGCTCATAAAATCCCTGAGAAGTTGCCAAGGATTTCCATGATGCAGTGAACTTGCTTACTAGGAGCCATCAAAAGAGCACTCAATTGATTTTTCATCCTGTTTGCAGATGACACAAATTCCCTTCACCAGCTACCTTTACTTTCTTTGGAATTGATGCAAGCTATTCCTCAGAAAGCTTTGTTTCCTCAGGTCCACTGAACACTGCACAATCATCTCCTCTTGTGCTCAGTCTGTATGTATAGTAACTGTGAACAATGTGATTGAAGTCTTCAGGAACAGCACAAAACAAAACCACCTCTCCAGAATTACAACATGAATTTGACTATGGCATTTTCTCTCTCAACCAAACATAAGGCATTTTTCACGTAACTTAAAAATAATGTTTTTAGACCACAAGTCACAACTAAGTAGCAACTCCCTCAACCCCCTCCATTTCATCAGGATAATCCAGAAATGGTCAGGAACCATAATGGAATGACATCGAAACCAACCATTTCAGTTAATTCTCACAGTGAAGGACATGAACCACAAAATTCTGTAACAAAAATGTGACTGACATCGTAATGGCAGCTAGACAGGAAGAGGAAAGGATCAGAGTTTATTTCTCACAACTCATTATAAATTAATTTAGCAAGCCACTTTTACTGAATTAGTAACTCTGAAATGAGCGCTTCTAGCTTTTTAGGTACAGAAAGAGACCTTGAAATTTTCCCTCCATCTGCAGCATTATGCTTTCATAAGTTGTTCTCACGGTTCATATTCCTGTATTTCCAACCTGTGCCACCTCCTGGCAAGGTAGTTTCTCCCACTTTATTTAATTTACAAATGTACTGGAAATCTTTAGTGCCTTTCTGCTTCAAGTTCAAAATCTCATAGCTCACTCTTCCTCCTATAAAAGTGGCTACAAATTTTTCAAGGCTCTACAGCCAAGGCTGGAGATCTCTGGTGTGTGGTCTCATGAAATTCACCCTAGCTTGACTCCTAAATTTAAGAAAACCTGCTTTAGAGTTCCTAACCGGTAGCAGCACCTGTGTGAAAAGTATTTTCACTCAGACAGCTATAAAGCATTTTCCCAAGAGTTATCTGCACTATCAATCTGAAAAACTAGGGCCTTTCTACTTTAAGGAAACTGATGTATAATATCAGTAGCACACAGAAAAGTCTGTCATCTCCCTGCAAACCAAATTAGCTTATGCAGAGTGAACAGAATGTCATAAGAAAGTTATTGGTTAACTGATGCTCTGACTTTCAAAGGCAAATCCATACTGGTTTGTGTTGGAAACAAACTATCACAAAGAAACCTTTTTCAGTTGCTGATGCCACTTACTTGAATGCAAGTGTAAGCTTACAAAATGAAACCTGACAGCAAGTTTTACACATTAGGCAGGTAAAATGTCTGAAAAGGACAATGTGTTAGGCCTATCTGTAAATTTACACTTCTGTTTGCAGATGGGTAAATTGTGGACATACAGATACCTTGTTATATATTTAGAAAAAGTCTCTATTCATTTTAATAAAGAACTACCTGTATGGCTTCGAATATGAACTCTCAGTGTCCCATTGCTTGCAAACTTCTGGCCACAATATGGGCAAATCTTCTCTTTTTCTCCTGTGTGAGTCTACATGGGGTGGGAAAGACAAGAATGGCTATTCAGCATAGATTTCAAAAGTGAAATACAGAACATTTTAACTGTATTGCCATTGACTGCTATTATTTCCATTATGTATTTTATACTATCACACCAGGAAGAGACCCTAAGGACTTAGCTATAGGTGGTCTTGAAATTTTCTTCTAAATTTCTCAACCAATTTCATTACTAATGGCAAAATAAACTGGATTTTCAGTTCCTAGGTTTACTATTTCCTAAAAAAATTGCTATTATAAATGCCCACTTGACCTCTGTGTACATTCATGGCTGCAAGAATAAGACACCTAATAAGTTTAATATGCATGTTAAATCCCTTTTGATTAGGAAGAAGTCTTTTAGAAATCACTTGTATCTAGCAGCAACATTGGGGAGTACCAAAGAGACATTAATGCATTCCAAACATCCAAATAAAAGCAGGATCTCTAGAAGCAATGCATTACAACTACGAGGCTCACAAACATACAGCTAGTCCTAGTCTGACAGAAGCACAAAGCAAAAGCAATTATCACTTAAGAAGGAATGCTGAAAAATAGGCTAGGGATAAATGATAGCCACTAGCTGCTTTCCATTAAAACACAAATACATATGTGCACATGGACAGCCTAATGTCAAATAGCAAGTCAATAATATTTTTAGAAAGGAATATGAGGAAAAATTTTAAAATGTATGCGGAGCTCATGAATGATTCCAGGTAGTATTTTTAAACCTTATGTTCCACCTTTGCAAGATCCTTCACAAAAGGTTAAACTATAATCACTACATCAGTATTAGAGGCCAGGTCTGGTGTCCAACTGATTAAAACAAGTAGCTAAGGATGAGCAGGACTATGTCTGAAAAGCAATCCGTTTTTTTTTCAAGAGGTCAGTTTTTCTAATGAAAGATTAAACCAATAACTTGGTTTAGGCTACCAAAGGTGTGAGCTAGTTCTCACACACACCTCTAAGACACAGGAGGGTTTGCAAGATACTCAAAGACTCCCTTACATTTTTTCCTCAATTTTAAATATAGATTTCATGTTGTAATGCACAATATTGACCATAATCATGAGCTGACAATACTGTTCCAAGGCACACAGTTACACTCAGTTCCACTATTTCAATTTGGCATGTACACATGAAGCTCATACATTATGGCAAGTAATACATACATGATGCTTTTAAACAAACTGATTTGTTCTTGGTTCAATTATTTTCTTTGCATTTCTTTCTGTAATCTTACCCCAGGCCAAACTAGTGAGCAAACTTCCTTCTAAAGTTTATCTCAATTCTACTGCAGAGACTGGGGGAAAAGAGTATGGTAAGAGCAGTGCAGTAAGTCCCACCCTGCCACACACACCTGAGGTACCTACACCAAGCAGTATACATAAGCATCTGCTGCAGGTTCTGTTTGCCACCAATAATCCCACTGTTGGAATAAACATTTCAGGGGAAGCACCATCACAGGTTTCCCCTGAAAAGCCAGAAATGCAGCAACAGATGGAGATTTTAAATTTAACCACAACCTTAAAGGACACGAGGAATGAATATGATGTTGATTCTACTCACTTTCTTATGGCTCTTCAGGACTGAGGGTGTCACAAAAGCTTTGTCACAGAGATCACACTTGTACTTCTTATGTCCATCGTGCACAACTTGAATATGAACATTTAATGTGTCCTTCCTTTTGAAAGTAGCATCACAGTGATCACACTTGAAGGTCCTCTCACCTTACAAAGGGAAAAAACAGGTCTAAAAGATAGCAGACTTTTGTGGAAATGCACTAATGCTTATTGTTTCAGAAAAATGAATAAAAGCAGCAGAGACCAATGAAAAGTTGGGTCCTGAGAACAGAAAGAAAAGGAACACCACATTTCTCAAAACCAGAAATACTTGTTTTGAGTAATCTATCTGATTCATATCAGTAGAGGCAACTCATGTGACAAATATCAAACAGCTTTTCAGTGTTACAACAGCATTACCATTCTAACTGTAGTGATGTCGTTGAAGGCTATGGCAGAGACCAGGTTAACATTCCTGATAGTTTTAAAATTCAATCATTACCTAAGAGAAGAGACATTATATTCTGATAATTTGCATATATATCTTTTGAGAAAAGCAAGCAGATATACAAAAAGGATGATGTCCTTCTCAACAAATGCAATCCTATTTGTGCATGTCCCAACAATACCAGACCACAGCAAAAACACTGGATGTTAGTTATTGCTGTTAGCCATGTATGAGCTGCCATACATGCACGTGTCATCTGTCTCCTACTAAACACTACAACTAAGGATCAAGGGTCAGTCACAGCATTGCCAAACACATAACCTGCAATATCTGCTTCTAAAACAACATGGGGATAATAAATTTTTTTTAAGAAAAAGACAACTATGATGTAGGCTGAACCTGAATTTTTCCTTGAAGTTTTGAGCTTCACAGCTGGTCAGTTCAGAGTTAGGTCATGACAGGAAGAGTTCTACATTTTTTTGCTGGGAACACAAGCTCTTCACAAGCAACAGCAGAGTCCCTTGATTTAATCACAGCCTGGAACTGAAAACTACTTACTCTTCATTCTAGTAATGACTTTCACTTGACTAATGGTCTATCTTACTACTTTTAGAGGACTCTGTAGACAGAAGAGAAGCAGTAAGGCTCTAAAAGCATAGCCTATATTCTGTTTTATTAAGGCCTCCTTGTAAGGTTGGTCAGTTGTTGGCAGTTTTTTCTCCCAAAGTAAGAAGAAAAGGGTTTAACATCTTCCCTGATATTAATAACATCCACAAATTATTATCCGTTATAAGGCTTTGACTCATTTTAGACTGTTTTAGCTAAGATGGTAGAAGTTACCACCTTCAAACACCTACTCTGTCCTCCAGCAAGACTTGTCTACTCTTGCACCATGACAGACTGACTAGACAATGTCTCTGCCACTGCAGTTCACAGACTGCTTAAACAGAGGTAGTTCAGCAACAGCTCCATCTGCCACAAATCACAATGCTAGCTCAAAGACCTCAAATTTGCTGAGCTCCAAGCCTCTTCAAAAAATAGTATATGTCTTTAGAGAGACCTTCACCAAGGCCTAGAACTCTGCATACTGTGAATTATGGCTTTTGGATATTCTGCAAATGCTTACTGAAGAGGTTTTTAACTATTTCCCCAATCATTTTTAACATTTCACATCGGAAAAAATAAAGTCTACAAAATGCAATACTTTATAAAATTGCAGAAGGTTTGAAAGATAATTGTGGAAGAACTAAACATGCCAGTCCAATAACTCATCTAACAGAAACACTGTTATATGGGATTAAAAAAAAGAAAGATTTGTGGTTTTCTTAGTTATACCAACGTAAACATTCCCCAAATCAAGTAAGTGCCTCCTAAGCTACCAGGATTTTAGATCATGAGTATGTTCTGAAAGCCAAATTGCTGATGTTCACAGGGTGGAACAGCAGTCTAGGACTCTGAAAATATTAAGGATGGAGAAAATTCCACCAAAAATAAATCTTTACAGTCAGTTAAAAAAGAAGACAGAATGCCAAGAAAAAGTTGCTCATGAGGGAAAATGGCACAGCATTGCTCTAAGCTGCTTGTTCTATGCCAGAGGCAGGAAACATGAGCTTGGGCTGGCACAGTAGAGAGAATCTCACTGTCAAGCTCTAAACCAGATTACCTACAGAACCTGAATAAGACACCAAGTTATCCCTGTTTCCATTGTTCCTTTCTTAAAACGCAGGTAATGCCATCACACTTAATGCAGAAATCAATCTCTCGTCATCAAACCTCAAAATCGTTGCTATACTTGCTACAGCACGTTTGGATTTGCATTCAAGTGCATTTAAAAACAAGGTTTGAATGTGGCTCTGAATTTTCCAGCTCCCTGGGGTTAGAGCTCAATCTTGATACCCATTTAATGTAGCAAGTTGCACACTGGAACAAGGTGCCATATGTCTGTTTTGGTAACTCAAATGTGAGAGCTGAGGAAGCTCCTATTCCTCTCTGACTTAGCACTTACTGTTATGGATCAACAGATGTCTCTGTAGAGAGAACGGGGTTCGGAACAAGGCTTTGCATGCCTCACACTGGAACGGCCTCTCCTCAGAGTGGGTCTGCAGATGAAACACAACATGTCAGGGGAAAGGCTCGTGGAAATCAATTAGTTGTCATTACAGTAATTATAACTAATTTTCCAGACTGGATTCAGGAGGGGATATCATAGCAACTGGCAACATCAGGGGATGGAAAATTACAACAATCATTCTACCATTATCCAGAATCCTGGACGTCAGTACAGCAGCTACTGAATTACTGCACCTTCCCAGTCCTCAGCAGGGCCACAAGGTGTGTGAACAGAAACAAAAGTACAGAACAACTG
>NW_008691279.1:0-212 GCF_000695815.1 Acanthisitta chloris | reverse complement strand
AGTGTCCCCACTGCCCCCATTGTCCCCAACATTCCCAGTGCCCCCAGTGCCCCCTGAGTTCTCAGTGCCCCCAGTGTCCAGCACCACCCCATACTGGGAGCTGGGAGCTGCAGAGTCAGGCAGGAGTCAGACAGGTGTCACCTGCCCAGGTGAGGTGTCACCAGCAGTGTCTGCTGTCCAGCCCGGTGTGGCCTCAGGGCTGGAGGGGTTGG
>NW_008691278.1:625-1256 GCF_000695815.1 Acanthisitta chloris | reverse complement strand
CAAAGTGCTGAGCACGAGGTTTCTATTCGCCCTCTGCCTTTTTTTCCACACACTTTGCAAAGTTCTCTGGGCCTCAGGCTGCAGGTTTTGATGCTCAGTAGCTGCTCAGGCTCTGGAAATCTCCTGTCAAACACTGCAGGGCTCAGGCACTGGGCAAAGGTTGCCTGGACCTTTCCTGTAGGATCCTATGATTCCTCAGCTTCGTTGCTTGGTGTAAGAGTCATTGCCCCTTTGCAGTCCTCATATCCTCTCATAAAAAGCTCATCTAGAGCTGTTCCTGCCCTGGAAAAGGGAGAAAAACTCTATATTGATGCAGCTCTTAAAAAACAAAAAAAATTAACAACCTCTTTATCAATCCTCTCTGAATATTTATTGTGTATTAATACCGAGTGAAAATGCCAGGACAGGGTTAATTTTCCTCCCAGGGTTTCAGTTTCTCCTTGGAGTTACCTGTGTGGTGGTTCCACAGGTTCCCTGAAGAAATCCCTCTGGGAACGTTTTGCTCTTTGACCTCAGCTCTTTCCATGCTGCACAAAATCCCTCCAGTGTTTTTGTAATCCTTTTCCTCACTGGGGATGCAGCAAAATTTGGTCACAGCATGAGGAAACCTGAGGGAATCCACAGAGTGGCA
>NW_008691278.1:0-414 GCF_000695815.1 Acanthisitta chloris | reverse complement strand
CCTCAGTGCCATCCCTGCCACACTCCCATGCTGATCCCATACCTTGTTGGGATATTTTGCCTGCTGTGGGTCAGTCAGTAGATGTCCAGGGGCTCTCACTGGGGCTGGACCAGCACTTGGATAAGGTTTCTCCATGTCCAAGACCATGAAAACAAAGCTGCTGCTTCCTGGGTTAATTACAAAGCAAAGTGGATAAATTTTCCTACCCAGAATGGTCAAGGTTATGAGTCCATAATTCTCCTCAAGGTTATGAGTCCATAGTTCTCCTCAAGGTTATGAATCTATAGTTCTCCTCAAGGTTATGAATCCATAGTTCTCCTCAAGGTTATGAATCTATATTTCTCCTCAAGGTTATGAATCCATAGTTCTCCTCAAGGTTATGAATGTATAGTTCTCCTCAAGGTTATGAACCCA
>NW_008691277.1:0-494 GCF_000695815.1 Acanthisitta chloris | reverse complement strand
TTTCCAGCCTTTTCTTGGCATCAAAAGGAGTTGTGGCATACATTGTATTCTCAATTCCTTCAGTACTAGGGGAAAGTACTGAAAGGACTAGGAGGGCTAGACTGATAAATACATGGCCATGGGGCTGGTCTCATGGGTGGAACTTTGGGTTTTTTTTGTCCATGGACCAGCTTACAGGGCATCAGGCCTGCTCATGTCAGATGGGGTCCACCTGACACAGAGGGGGGAAAGGATTATGGCCCAGGAGTTAGCAGGGCTGATTAAGAGATCTTTAAACTAGGATCAAAGGGGGAAAGGGATAAGTCCAGGCCCACTAGAGATGAGCCTGGGGGTGGCATGCCTGTGATGGGAGTGAAGTAAGTAGCCTTGCTGAAGTGCATGTACACCAATGCATGCCGTATGGGCAGCAAGCAAGGAGAGCTGGAAGCCATGATTCGGTAGGAATGTTATGATATAATCACGATCATAGAAACATGATGGGATGACTCTCATGA
>NW_008691276.1:28640-29903 GCF_000695815.1 Acanthisitta chloris | reverse complement strand
TGAGCCACAAACAGGCACTGCTGGGCAGGATTCTCTCCCTTGAGCCACAAACAGGCACTGCTGGGCACAAATCCTCTCCCTTGAGCCTTCTACAATCCCTGCTGGGCACAAATCCTGTCCCTTCAGAAGTCTGTTGTGTTTTCTGGAGCTACACAGAGTCACCTTGCACAGGCAGAGCTCATTTAGCTCATTCCTTTAGGTAAGAAATAGCAGTTGGCCGAAGAATTATGGAAATTGTCCCAGTTTCTGAAGAGTTTCTCAGATTGTCTGAACATGAGGCAGCTGGTGGTAGAAATCTCCTTGTGAGAGAGCTGTGAGTGATCTCTTAGTGCTCCAGGAGTCTTTCTGCAGTCTGGCTGCAAACTGTAAGGTAGCTTAAAAAAAACCCAACCAAACAAGAAACAAGAGAGGAGAAGATTTTCAATACACAGATGATAAAAGTGTCATGAGAACAATATTCCCCCTGGATACAGAGCCCAGCTGGCAGTGCCATGGGTGAGCAGTTGAGCTGAGCAGTGCTCACATCCGTCACGCTCCGGATGTGTGTGTGGAGGAAGAAGGTACCATTTTTGTGCAGTCTTTCCATGCACTTTCTATATTAGGGAGGAGGATTTCCTAGTAGGGACTTTCATTGCTTGGAGCTGTAAGAGGAAATCTCTGTGGCAGGAATTGCTGGGGAGAGTCCACCCTGAGCTGTGTATTTCTGCAAACAACTGTGGATCTCAGTGTTTCTCTCCAGCTGCTGCGTCGCTGCCGTGGGCTGGGAGGGTGACAGGTTCCTCTTGTTATAAGAACATTCCCACTAACTAATTCTACTGAATTTTTAGTGAACTTCCTAGTTCTTTGTAGTTCTAGAAGGCTCATGCAGAGCATACTGTGTTAGGTGTGCACCAGCAGCTATCAGAGGACTCAGGATCCCACAGAAGTACCACAGATGCACCATTAGGGTTTGTGCCATATTTTTTATTCCTCTTTACCAACATCTTGTAAGGAAACAACATTTTTTGGGCTCATGCAGCAGAGCAGCTCAGCCAAAACCAGCACACAGCCCAATGAGCGTGACGTGTTCTGTAAACCAAAGGTTTTCTGTTTGTCTTTTTCCTGTTTTTTTTTTTGAATAAACAACTTTGAAAATTCCTAGGCTAACTTGATGAATGAGATCTTAATGTTCTGTCTCACTTGAAGATTGTGTTTAGTGTGGTGTTTCTGAGTGGGAGCAATGTGGGGGGGAATAGGATGTAGTTTGTGTGTGGGAGAGGCAAT
>NW_008691276.1:26767-28587 GCF_000695815.1 Acanthisitta chloris | reverse complement strand
ATATCCTCTCTAAGGCCCTAATTGTTAGTGATTGAGGCTCATTTGTGCTCTCTAGCTGTGATTACTTTTCCTGCACTCTTAGAAATATCTAGATGTGTTATTCCCTTCCCTCAGTCCCTCAAATATTATTGTATGGACAAATAATAAACATATCCAGAACTGTGAGGAACGTGGAGGTTTCCTAAGCTGCCTTTGCTGCCATTTCCAGTTCATACTGGGAGCTAATGGGAGGCTGAACTGTGAACAGAAGACATTGGAAACTGTGTTGTTGTATTTAGTTTAACTGAGCTCATTTTGCTTTATTTACAGGCATTTGGAAATGCAAAAACAGCACATAACAATAACTCCAGTCGTTTTGGGAAGTTCATTCAAGTCAACTATTTAGAGAACGGCATTGTCCGAGGGTAAGTGCAGCACGAGGTGGTTCTGGGGGTGATCTCTGTGCCTTCAGGACCTGGGGAAGTCTCTGCTGTGTGTCCAGTGCTGCCTTGCTGGAGCTCTGCTCATGTGGGAATTGCTTGCTGCCTTTGCTTTGGATCATCTCTGTGTTGGCAGACACATCAGTGTCTGGGAACTCTGTGCCACGTTGGCTTGGAGTGTTACTCTGAACAAACCTGGCATCTTTTCAGGCCAAGTCTCACACTAGCTCAGGAGATTGGTACAGTTTGAATGCACTTGTTTTGTCTTCAGCATGAGAAAAAGCTGCTCAAACTTTGGCCTCATTCATTGTGTCCCATGTGAAGGACTCTGGATTATCGTTAGGAGGTTACTTTGGCACACTGTGAGGGGATTTCTCTCTCTGGTTTCCATTTTAGGCTGACATATAGACTCATAAAAATTTAGCAAATGTGTTAGATTGAGAGCCAGACAGTTATCTGGATTGTTTTGGGGATCTTGTAGCCTTTGCATTGCTCGTCAGATAACTGAGTCTCACAGGGTAACATGCTGTTACCACTCTCTGTATCTTGTTTTTTCTTTTCATCTGCACTTTCCTTGCTTGGTCTGTCTGTTTTAGTCATCTCCACTAAACCCAAGCCCCGAAGACAGATGCTTTTTTCCTTTGTTCCAGTCACACTATAGGCCCACTGAAATTTTTGGTTTAGGTTTAAGGTAGTGACTAAACTTTTCCCTTGTATGTTTTAGTGCAGATCTCATGATCTGAGCTCTCTTGGCAGTTGTTCTCTTATATTTTCTGAGCTCTCTTTTTGCCTTCATATTGTTTTGTTTTTTGTGGCTCCTTAGGGCTGTGGTTGAAAAATACCTGCTGGAAAAGTCTCGTCTGGTTTCTCAAGAAAAAGATGAAAGGTAAGAGATCAATACAGTTTACCAGAGAATTCTAATCACTGCAACAGTTTAAGAACACCTGAGTTCTATAGAATAAAACAAAACCCATTGTGTTTTCCTGAAAGAAATGTATTGACTTCACAGGAACTACCATGTCTTTTACTATTTGCTACGTTTCTGAGGTTAGAGCGTAAAGAATTTCACCTCAAGCAACCTGAAGATTATTTCTACCTCAACCAGGTAATGTGTGCCAGGGATTTACCAATGCATTGGTAAGTGTTGTCTGTTGTGTTACAGGTTACAGGAAGGAGAACAGATTACACTTGTTTTCTTGTCATGTTTTGTCTTCAATCTTTGCATATTGATTATGGATCTCTTCACAGCATAACTTGAAAATTGAAGATGGGGAAGATCTCAAACATGAATTTGAGAGACTAAAACAGGCCATGGAGATGGTTGGTTTCCTTGCAGCAACAAAGAAACAGTAAGTAAAAGTCTTTGAGCTTTTGTTACTGCTAGTTATCGTTCAGTTAAGC
>NW_008691276.1:0-26751 GCF_000695815.1 Acanthisitta chloris | reverse complement strand
TCAGCAGGCAGTGAGCAGAGCTGAGTGTTGGAGAGCTTTCAGACCAATTCTTGCAGTAGAATTGGGTCTGTTGTAATGAACTCATAAGAAGAGTTGTGCTAAAATTCCATTTTTCTTCCTTAGGATTTTTTCAATACTTTCAGCTATTCTTTACTTGGGCAATGTCACATACAAGAAGAAAGCCACAGGTCGGGACGAAGGGTTGGAAGTTGGACCTCCTGAAGTGTTGGACATTCTTTCTCAGCTGCTGAAAGTAGAGTATTACTCTTTAACATTTGCTGCACCTGTTTGTCATGCTCTGCCTCAGCATTTTACTGAGTATCCCATTTGCTGTATCGAGATCTCCTTTATGGCACTGCCACAGTCTTTATCTTATGGGAGGGGAAGCAGATTAAATTGGTGGAGTTATTTGGGTTAGAGATGGAATGTTACCTGTAGCATGGAAGTAGAATGTGTTTACTCACCAAACACAGAGCTGAGCAGCAATAGGTTTAGCAGAGATGTTTTCTTTGCCACCATGGGAAACATCTGAATGAATCCAAGCTGAGAATAATTAGAAGAACTTGCAAAGCTGTTAATGAATGATAAATGTGGCTGTTGTCAAAGAGTTTGGGCTTCTCTGAGGAAGTTGTATGTCCTCTATTGCTGTTATATCATTCATTGAGAAGTCTGAGGATGACAATACTCTTTTTCTCTCTTGTTTTGAAGGTTAAACGAGAAATCCTGGTAGAAGTGCTAACGAAAAGAAAAACTGTGACTGCTAATGATAAGCTCATTTTGCCATATAGTCTCAATGAGGTGAGTAAAAGCACTAGTAGAAAGGTTTGAAATAACTGGACCTTGCTTTTCTGGATGAAAAAAAGCTAACATGGTCCACTTGAGGGATGTTTGGGCAGTTAGAACTGAGCATTTAAGGAAAATTGTGGTTTCTTTGTCTCTGCTGGGGTCGTAACCTCTGTTTCTGAAACAGAAATGCTTGTTTTAAACCAAGTTCTGAACTCTCTGGTCTGCAGGCAATAACAGCTCGTGATTCCATGGCCAAGTCCTTGTACAGTGCTCTGTTTGATTGGATCGTTCTCAGAATCAATCATGCACTTCTCAATAAGAAGGACATGGAGGAATCTGTTACAGTAAGTCTCTCACCACAAGAAATCTTTGCAGGCAGTTGTGTATTCAGAGCTAGCAGTCAGTGCCAGAGATGGTGTGCTCAGGAATCTGAGATAAATTTTGATTCCTCTGAAGACCATGGTGAATTCCTTGGTGATATTAAATCATCTCTGTTTCCACAACAGCCAGAGCTGTTAAATATTCAGAGTCTATGAGCATACACTGCAGGGCTCTCTGCACTGCTGAGCTTTTGGGGGTTAAGCACTGTATGACGGGTTGTTAACTAGGTTTCCACATCTTCTTCCAGTGTCTGTCCATTGGTGTGCTTGATATTTTTGGATTTGAAGATTTTGAAACCAACAGCTTCGAGCAGTTCTGTATAAATTATGCCAATGAGCAGCTCCAGTATTATTTCAATCAGCACATTTTCAAATTGGAACAGGTAAGAAATTAGTGTCAGAGAAATAAAATCCTTTTGTTTAATTGAGTGCTCTTATCTTAGGCAAACTTAGCCTCTGTTCTGCAAAACCCCATGGCAAAATTGCTTGACTACTTCCAAAAGTCTTACTTTTTTTTAAATTATTTCTTCTTTTATTATTGCTTATTACTGTTTGGAGGTAGTGGCTTTGCTCTGTACAGTTTAGTGCTCCTCATGCACTGATGGCAGTGAGTTCTGGCTGACACAGTGTCTGAGTGCAAAAACTAAGACAACCTCCAGGTGATCCCAGACAGGAGTCAGCTGAAAATGTGAACTTTGAAAGTCTGTGGTTAGGTGTTTGATGCAGGTTTTTGTTTTAATGATTGGGAAACAGTTTCTCCTACTTGTATCAGCATGTACCTTGTTCAGTCCTCATTGCTTCTGCCCCACAACTGCACTTAGGGGATACAAGAACCTGTTGGTCCTGGCAGCAGTCATGAAACCCTGATATTCCTGGGTTAATTTACTTGTTTGCAGACAGTGTCATCTTACAGAGCACTGAGTGCTGCAGGAGCCAACAGATCCTGTTTCTAGGCTGAGGTTTTGGGGGTTTTGCTCTAGACATAGATTTTTTTTTTTTTCTGCTTTGTGTGAAAGTGTAGCTCTCAGGTCACTTCTGAGAGCAAAGTCACCCTGTCTTATGTGGTATTTGGTCTACAACACACAGATAACTTTAAACAAGCATTTTAAAGGAAACAAAATGACCAAACATACAAACTTCATATGTAAACATGGTGTGGAGGTCCTGGTTTGTGACTTAGGACAGAACTGCCCATCCAGGCTGATTAGAGTAAATAGTTCCATTGTCTGCTTTTTTTTTTTTAAAATGCCATTTTTCCAAATAAGCTTAATCCTCGAGTGATCCATTTCCTGTATCTCTGGCAGCCCAAGGGCCCTCAGGGGGATCTCTATATCTCTTTAAAGAAAGGGTTTTTTGTCCCTGGCAATGGCATTTCAGTGCTGGGAGGCACAGCAGGCTGTGCTGGGCAGACTCACTTCTACCTACTGGAAGACTCTGCATTTATCAGCAGCAGCATCTGGAGCAGTGAGAGAAGCTCTTTGTCCTTTGTTAAATATAAAACTATTAATTTTCTGGGTGATACCTTTTTTTTTTTACACTGTAATAGCTTCTCCTTAGTTTGGTTCCTGTGAGCATTTCCAGCATTAAGAAAATCTGATGTTTGGGTTCTGCCTCTTAGTAGGAAGTTTGTCCTGTTGAGCATTTGATGCATTGTCATTTCAGCAGAAGAGCTCCAAATTTTCTGAACCTAAGCAATATCCATTGCTTCCTCAGGGAAGTTCTGGTGCTGCTGTGAAGGGCTTAAGTGCCTGTTTTGAAACTTCTGGTATTTCTTCTGACACTGCAGTTTGGAAACTCTGGAACTTGGTGTCCAATATTTGTCACTTCCCATAATGCAAGAACTGGGGAAGAGAAAAACAGACTCAAACCCCTCCAGTGTATGTCTGCCCAGGGTTTATTGCCATGCTGTAGGTGTTGTGTGGCTCCAGGTTTGTAGGCTGCTGGTTGTGGGAAGGCAGAGCACAGCAAAACAGTCACTGCTTTGGTTTTGAACTGCTTTGACCCCAAACATGCACTGTTGAGCAACATGCCCAGAGGGACCTTTGGTCTGCCCCACTCTGCCTCTTCTGATCTGTAGTTTTGCCTTATTTTTGTCTCTGCTGCCTGAACTAACAAACTCCACTTGCTGTAGCTGTTCCAGGATGTGTTTTAAGCACTTAGACCGTGTGTTTTAAGCACTTTAGACCACAGGACATCAAAGGTCAGGGCACTGTACTGATGAGGGAATTTTCTTGAGCTACACAGGAGGAATATAAGAGTGAAGGGATCACTTGGCACAATATTGACTATACTGATAATGTGGCCTGCATTCACTTAATCAGCAAGAAGCCCACTGGCCTCTTCTATCTTCTGGATGAAGAAAGCAAGTAAGCAACAAACATCTTCTGAAAAAAACATGTGTGGCAGGGAGGAGGGGAAGGACTGTGCAAGGGAACAGGAATACAGCCCTGGAAAAAGGAGAGGAATGTTGTGGGAAGCAAAGGGTCACTTGTGACTCTGATTTACACTGCAGTTTGCTTCTAATGACTCCAGATATGGTGGTGATATAAATTGTTGCTAAAACTGAAGTTTGGCTTAAGCCAATTAAGAAACTTCCATGTTTGTGGCTTGCCCTGGAATTACAATTGAAGTAAGCTGTGTGTATGGAAGTCTTTGGAATATTAAGTAGCAAATGTGAATAGTTCACGTGGTGCTAACTGAACTTGTCTGATGATGTGGGAGGAAACATTGACATACACTTGAAACCTCAGAATATTCTGCTGTGTGTGGAGCTGTTTGGTTTGGGCCCAGAACTTTAAACCCACCTGTAAAATTCCAAGCAGGTGTGTCTCAATCAAAGCATAGATATCTTGGTCAGTTAGTACTTCACAAGGATCAATAGGTGTTCCCTCTGTCACCCTAATAAACATGTCTGTGCTTGAGAAATAGCTGACCTCTTGTTTTGTATTCCTAGTTTCCCACATGCCACCAACCAAACTCTGCTGGCAAAATTCAAACAGCAGCACGAGGAGAACAAGTTCTTTGTGGGGACCCCAGTGATGGAACCTGCTTTCATCATTCGCCACTTTGCTGGGAAAGTGAAATACCAGATCAAGGTAGGTGATAGATTTGTGATGGGCACAAAAGTGTTTTCTTGCCTTTCTGAGGGTTTGTTGTCAGGGTGTAGCAAATTTGCTGAGAATGGGCTGGATCACAAGTGCTCTCAGATAATTTTGGGTTTCTTTTATGGGTGGTGGTGTAGACTGGAGGGTAACACTCCCTATAGAATCCTAGAATCAACCAGGTTGGAAGAGACCTCCAGGATCATCGAGTCCAACCCTACTGTGATCATTAGACCATGGCACTAAGTGCCACATCCAGTCTCAGCTTGAAAACCTCCAGGGATGGTGAATCCACCACCTCCCTGAGCAGCACATTCCAATGCCTGAGCACTCTCTCTGTAAAAAATCTCTTCCTAAGATCCAACCTAACCCTCCCCTGGCAGAGCTTGAGTCTGTGCCCTCTTGTCCTGCTGCTGGTTGCCTGGGAGAAGAGACCAACCCCCACCTGACTCCAACCTCCTGTCAGGGAGTTGCAGAGGGTGAGAAGGTCTCCCCTGAGCCTCCTCTTCTCCAGGC
This sequence comes from Acanthisitta chloris, assembly GCF_000695815.1. Taxonomy (NCBI): domain Eukaryota; kingdom Metazoa; phylum Chordata; class Aves; order Passeriformes; family Acanthisittidae; genus Acanthisitta; species Acanthisitta chloris. The sequence continues at coordinate 21,968 of NW_008691276.1, read as the reverse complement.
TGAACACCCCCAGCTCCCTCAGCCTCTCCTCATGGCACTTGTGAGGACTAATGAGAACGATGAGCTACTCTGAACTGTGATTAACACATTGGGTCAAAACACACAGCTTCCCTGAGAGCTTGTGCATGTCATGCAGGATTTCAGGGAGAAGAACATGGATTACATGAGACCAGACATCGTGGCGCTGCTGCGCGGCAGCGACAGCGCGTACGTGCGGGAGCTGATCGGGATGGACCCCGTGGCCGTGTTCCGCTGGGCCGTGCTGCGCGCAGCCGTCAGAGCCATGGCTGTCTTTGCAGAATGTGGACGCCAGAGAGCTCAGAAGACTTCAGGTATGGCAGGAAAAGCTCTGGAGACACTTGCAAATACTGTGCAGTTAGTTGGTGCTTCTTGACGGAACTAGTCTGACTAACCCTCCCCTGGCAGAGCTTGAGTCTGTGCCCTCTTGTCCTGCTGCTGGTTGCCTGGGAGAAGAGACCAACCCCCACCTGAACCTCCCCTCCTGGCAGGGAGTTGTGGAGGGTGATAAGGTCAACCAGATGTGATGTTTGATGCTAAGGAGAAAACTAGTGAAAATGGTTCAATGTTTTCCCTCAAGTCATTCAGCCTCGCTCCTCTAAGACTGCCCCATTTCCAGCAGGCTGTGCCAAATCTGAACACCTCTTTTTGTACAAGTCAGGGGAGATAGTGCTCATTCTGCTATGCATAGGGAGTTGTGGAGGGTGATAAGGTCAACCAGATGTGATGTTTGATGCTAAGGAGAAAACTAGTGAAAATGGTTCAATGTTTTCCCTCAAGTCATTCAGCCTCGCTCCTCTAAGACTGCCCCATTTCCAGCAGGCTGTGCCAAATCTGAACACCTCTTTTTGTACAAGTCAGGGGAGATAGTGCTCATTCTGCTATGCATCCTCATCACTAGTTTGGTGCTCATTCTGCTATGCATTCTCATCACTAGTTTTGATCTTCTTAGACCTCTTTGGAGTTTCAAAGGAGTATTCAGGATTAACTGCTAATTTTCAGGATCTTTTCTGAGCAGCTGCAATTTGCTTTCTAGGAGCAGGGAGTTTGAGAAGCAATGTGGTCAAGTAGTGAGAAGTAAAGCAGTAAACTAATGAGAAGCAAAGCTTGACAAAGTACTAGATAAAAACTCCAGGCCCTGGGATAGATATTTTATCTATTAGGTGGGGATTTTTTGGTCTGTTATGCTCATATCCTTGTCAAAATGCAGCTTGTTGGTTGTTTCCTAACAGGAGTGGTACGTCAAGGACCCAGAGTTCCCCTTGGAGAGCTCCAGAGATCCAACACGCCGGTAGATAAAACTTATCGGTGAGAAACACATCCTTAACCTCTGCAGGGAAAAGAGCTAAATGGCTGAGCTGTATTTCCATATACCAAATGTCACCTAGATCTTTCCACAAGGAGAGCAAGTTGGATTTCATCTGGTTTGTTTTGTTTGGCCTTTTTCATGCTATCAAAACAACTCTCTAGCTTATTTTATCTAAGACTCGAGGCTACCACATGTTGGGGAGAGCCTCAGCTCCATTTACCACTGGGTTTTTGAGTTCTCTGTCCTTCATTGCTTTCAGCATTGTCTGTTCCCCTGCAGCCAGGCTGTGCCACTGGAGGGCTCAGAGGAGCACTCGTGTTTTCACAGCCCTGTGCTCGACTAGGAGGCAGGGCAGGTCCTCCAGAACTGCCTCCACCTGTTGCTCTCTAGGCAGATTTTCCTTTGTATGGAGTATTTAGGCTTTATACGTGTTCCTTTTGCAGCTGCTCAATGCTTGATTTCTCATTTGATTGTTCTGAGGATTTCGCTATAAATGCTTTTGAAGACATCATTTCTTTTTATGAAAACAAGAAGTAAGTAGCACTAGGGCCTTGCACTTCCAGGCCAGGGAGGCACATTTCAGGGACAGACTGTGCATGCTCTAACAGTGAAGCTATGGAGCACATCAAGTAGTGACTTCCAGTGTTGCTTCCTGGTTACTCCATCCTGGACAACCTCTGCCACTATGGCAACTAAGAACCAAAGATCCAATTTGAGTGAAGGGATTGGTCATAGCATAACAGATCTGTTTCTTTGGAATGTCTGAAACCAAATCTTGATATGCAAAAACGTTCAGAGGTACCAAGGGAAGCAACAATTGTCTGTAACAGTGCTGCTGCCTCAGGGAGCAGCTCAGAATGGTGAGAGCATCTAACAGTCAGAAGTGAGTCTGACACTTCTGTTATTTTTGGTTTGTGCCTCTCTGGAGAGTAAAGAAGGTAAGTTCTGTGCCAAGACACACAGCTCACGAGCACGATGCATGCTTAAAGAATGGAATCTGCCACGAATTAGGGACCATCCCAGGCTGACTTGGAAAGCTAAACATGAATGAGTTGGAAATGGAAATGAAAACCAGAATTTCGTCGAGTTATTCCTGTGACAGCTAATTTGTAACTTTTCTGGTATAAGTCTGTTGAAGCAGCTTCATTTTAATAGTCAAATCTCTCTATAAAAACATTTACTGCTCATTACAAAGAAGGTTTTATCTGTCTGAAATGGCTTAAACAAAAGTTCTTTGCCCATTAAGTCCATTGTGCTAAATTTCCCTCTCTTTTCTGAACTGATGGCTCAAAAAATTACATGCAAAGGTAAACTAGAGAGTCAGTTTAGAATGAGACCATGGCAACTAAATTTTAGGGCACTGATGGAGCAAAAAGTGCTGACTGGAGATGAGAATCATTCATGCTTAGGAAAAAGCAGCCTGGGATTGACCTGCTGCTGTTTTGGAGCACCACTTGGTCATGGGATCTCTTGGGTTTTGAACTCCCTTTTTTTTTTTTCTCCCTCCATTCTCTCATGGCTGTGTATCTCTGTTTGCCACCTTTGTTTTGCTGTGGATCATTTTAGAGAGATGCATGACCAAATCATCGCCAGTATTAAAGGACTGCCCTGGCAGGGTGGTGATCCCTGCAAGCTGCTTCGGTCGCTCAGTCGCCTGCAACACCCCTCCCACCACACGTGAGTTTGGTGCTCTGGGTATTGCTCTGTAAGTGCAACGATAACCAAGCAGCTATTCCAGCCCCTAAAAAAATACACCTGTCCCAAGCTTGTCTTCTGCAAAAAAAAATCTGAAAAAAATTCAGGATAAAATGATTCCTGCTAAAAATCAGGCTGTAGGAAATGCTTTGTTGTTTCGTTGCATCAGCTGAAAGTTCAACCTACTTCTCACCTAAACTTGGTTTGAAATGTAGCACAGGTTTGTTGTTCTAAAACATCCAACTGTGAGATCTCTCACAAGGTATAGTGAAGCTGGTGAAGGGACTGGAGCACAAGTGCCATGAGGAGAGGCTGAGGGAGCTGGGGGTGTTCAGCCTGGAGAAGAGGAGGCTCAGGGGAGACCTTCTCACCCTCTGCAACTCCCTGACAGGAGGTTGGAGTCAGGTGGGGGTTGGTCTCTTCTCCCAGGCAACCAGCAGCAGGACAAGAGGGCACAGACTCAAGCTCTGCCAGGGGAGGGTTAGGTTGGATATTGGGAAGAGATTTTTTTAAGGAGAGAGTGCTCAGGCATTGGAATGTGCTGCCCAGGGAGGTGGTGGATTCACCATCCCTGGAGGTTTTCAAGGTGAGACTGGATGTGGCAGTTAGTGCCATGGTCTAGTAACCACAGTAGGGTTGGACTCAAAGATCCTTGAGGTCTTTTCCAACCCAGTTGATTCTGTGATTCTATGAATGATTTCCTGAAGTTCAGGATGCTATTGCTGGATGCATTCCTGGCTTAAGATCTCTACATGTGCAGCTCTATGCACCTGTAAAAGAAAATCTGTCTGTGCTCCAGTGTATGTAAACTGGGTGACCCAGGGCAGGAACTTGCCTTACACTGTGGAATCAACATGCTTAGAGACAGGAGGATGGGAATTGCAGCCTGGTTTCTGAGAGCTTCCACTGTTGGCTCCCTGTCTGTGTGTGGGTGAGAGCAGTGCCTGAGGGGTGTGTTGTGCCCAGGAGGATGAGCTCAGACACACCAGGATTCCTGAGTTGGGGTGCTGGAGGATGCATTGTCCTTCTGGGAGCAGTTAAGTATTTTCACAGGGTTCTGCTGCAAGCAGCAGTAACTTCTGAATCAAATTGGACAGTCCCTTAGCATTATCATGAGAGTTCAATGACTACAGTGAGCTAAACTACCAAAATAATCTGTGCCACAGTGCAGTTTTGAATAGCTTTAACTTCAAAGAAAATGTTTCACTTGTGAAACTTCTAATACCTGCAGAGTTTACTGCAGAGAAGCAGTTGTTCTTGCAGCAAAGCAGTTTGCATTTCCTGCACTGATCACTTGCAAGAGACATGCATGAACACACCTGTTGCTGTTGTGCTCCTTTTCCTCTGTCCTTCACCTTCCTTCACCAACTGCACCAGCTTTGCATCTTGCTGGAATAACCCAATGCCATGTGTATCTCTTTCACAAATGGTCTTTAATATTTTAACAGGAAGAGTAGAGGTGCCAAACAAAAGCAGATCATTCCCAAGGTAAAGTTCTTCAGAAAATTTCGATTTTTCTTCTTTTTGTTGTTTCATTTCTTTTACTGTGAACCTCATTTTGGTTGACAGAACTCACTTTAGAAAATAGTGTTTCCTAGTTAGGGAAGTTGTAATGTTTATCCTCTCAAAATTCCTTTTTGGCAAGCTAAAGGATAGGTAAATGTTCACTTTTATAAGAATTATTGAATAGAGGGGAAAAAAAAGTGATTTGGCTTCTGTTTAGTTAGACTGGAGATGCATAAAGTCACTCCAAGTCATGGGGAAGCAGACACAGTGATCCTGTAATATGTCACTGGATGTGGAGCTCGAAGTAGTTGGTTTTGATCTTAACTCATTTTGATGCAGACAGAAATATTTCCCCTTTGGTTAAGGGTCTTGCACTGTGTTGATTAGGAAACCTTTCTTGTAGAACTTGCTGGATTCCAAGTCTCTGAAGCTCATTGTCAGCATGACTCTGCACGACCGAACTACAAAGTCCCTTTTGCACTTGCACAAGAAGAAGAAACCCCCCAGCATAAGTGCCCAGTTCCAGGTAGGTGACACCTCTGGTGCACCCTGGTCTCAGGGAACAGACCCTCCTGGGCTGATCTAGGCTGGGCTGGCTTTGAAAAGTGGTGGGGTTTATTCCTGGGGGTGTCTGGAGTAGGGTTTAGTGCTTGATTCAAGTCAGAGTGCATTTAGAGATTGCACTTGGTTCCCTGTACCAATCAGCCTCATCCTTGTATGCAGAACTAGTTCTACTGCTACAGCATATGCAAACCCTGAGAAAAGGTGAAAGCAAACACAAGGATGTGCTGTGCAGTGTGGGAGAACCTCTGGTTGGATGGGACAGGGTTTGTGCAGCCAGCAGACCTGAAACAATCTTGCTCCTGAGGCTGGAGCTGTACTGCTCTCAAACACAGCTCTACATGCTGATACCTGAAGAAAAACATGGTTTTTTGAATGTTTCATTTCAGACTTCACTTAATAAGTTGCTGGAGACTTTGGGTAGAGCTGAGCCGTTCTTCATCCGCTGCATCCGCTCCAACGCCGAGAAGGTAATGCTCAGAGCTGAGCTGAGCTGAGCTGGCTGCTGTGATATCTCTTAGCTTGGTCACTGTCACTCTGTGCAGGTGAGAGGTAACTGAGCTGTGCCCTACAGACATCAGTTGGGCTCTTTGTGCTCTTACCATCTATCGTCTGCTGCTCTCTTCCAGAAAGAGATGCTGTTTGATGAGAGCTTGGTGCTTCAGCAGTTACGGTACACTGGCATGCTGGAAACTGTGAGGATCAGAAGGTCTGGCTACAGTGCCAAATACACATTCCAGGTAGGTGAGGAACTGGAGTGGGCTATGCTTTCAGAAATATTGTTGCCTCAGAGTCTTTAGTGTTTCTTCATAAGAAGAGGAGGCTCAGGAGTGACCTCATCACCCTCCACAACTCCCTGCCAGGAGGTTGGAGTCAGGTGGGGGTTGGTCTCTTCTCCCAGGCAACCAGCAGCAGGACAAGAGGGCACAGACTCAAGCTCTGCCAGGGGAGGGTTAGGTTGGATATTGGGAAGAGATTTTTTACAGAGAGAGTGCTCAGGCATTGGAATGTGCTGCCCAGGGAGGTGGTGGATTCACCATCCCTGGAGGTTTTCAAGCTGAGACTGGATGTGGCACTTAGTGCCATGGTCTAGTGACCACAGTAGGGTTGGACTTGATGATCTTAGAGGTCTTTTCTAACCTAGTCGATTCTATGATTCACATGAGGCTCAGTGAGTTGAGCTGTAAAGGTTCGTTGTAGTTTTGACAGAACCTGCACAGTAACAAGTTGTAATGAAACTTCTGTGTGAGTCATGTAGCAGTGAGTTCCTTGTTCTTTCCAGGGGCTGTGTACAAGTATGAGCAGTCAGTGCTGTCTCTGTATGGGAATTAGTTCCCTATAAAACATTCTGTGTAGCTTTAGAGATCACATCCAGTGATGTTTATCATGGACTGGACTCTGAATGGAGCCTGCAGTTTACAGAGCAGGGGAAATAGCTCAGTTTGGAGTGAGACACAAGTACTTTCAGATCTCTGTAGCTTAGATGTCTTAACTAGATTTCTATTTGTAATCTGGAACTCTAAATTCAAGTTGACTTCTAACTTTGTTCTCTTGTTGTTGTCTCTGCTTTTCACAGGAGTTCATAGACCAATTTCAGGTGTTACTGCCCAAAAATGCCAAAGCCTCTAAGGAAGACATTTGTGCTTATTTGAATAAATTAAAACTGAATGAAAACTACTATCAAATTGGGAAGACCAAGGTCTGTGAAACCTTCTGTAAGGCAATAAGGAACACTGATGTGCACTGCAAAACTCAGTGCAGTTTGTTTACTGGTGTTACTCTTCTTTGCATTTCATACTTGGATTAGCTATTTTACCTCTTGGATACATTGACACAGGTAGTTGTCTCCTTGGTTTGATGCCAAATGATTTGGTTTGGTAATGGAGTACACACCTGTATTATGTGGGTATTGTTTGGGAAGTTGTTGCTCTTGGCAGTGTCTTCATTTTAGAAGGATTCTGTGGTTTGAAGGCTGTGAGTACTGTGGTATGTTTTAGAACCAAAACTGTGAGATTTAGAAGGACTTGAACTTGAACTTGGGTATGCCAAGGAGGTTTGATGCAGTGATAAGCATTGCCATTACCTCATTGCACCTCCTGTGGGGGCTGAAAGGCTCCTGTTAGCTGTTTATTGCTGAACTTTTCTTTACCTGAACAGGTTTTCATGAAAGAGGCTGAAAGGCAGATACTACAGGATACACTACACAAAGAAGTGATGAGGAAAATCATCCTCCTTCAGAGCTGGCTGAGGATGGTTTTGGAAAGGAGACGCTTTCTCCGGGCACAGCAGGCAGCCATTGTAATACAGGTATCTCTTTTCCTAACAAAATCTCTCGTGTAACTCTCCCCACCTTCAAGCAGTTCTCTCTGACACGAGGCATGTCCCCTCCCAGGCCTACTGGCGTTCCCACCACATGAGGATGGCCCTGCAGAGGAACAATGCTGCCACCACCATCCAGTCTGCGTGGAGAGGGCACAGGGAGCGCAGCCGCTACCTCCAGCAGAGGAGGAGGGTTTGCCTCCTGCAGGCCCTGCTCAGAGGGCACCTGCAGCGTGACAGGTAAAGGAGAAGGAGCAATATGACCTGGAAACATCTGTTTAGCCACTTGGCTTCACCCACCAAGCTCAGTTTCTCTCTGATGTTGTTGACTTAGCAAGAGTTTACTAAGTTGTTTACTCAGAGTAGCTGTGGCTCCTCTATCCCTGGAAGTGTTACAGGCCAGGTTGGATGGGGCTTGGAGCAACCTGGGCTGGTGGAAGGTGTTCCTACCCATGGCAGGGGGTGAAAGTGGTTGGGCCTTGTGGTCCCTTTCAACTCAAACCATCCTGACATTCTGTGAACTTAAAGGTAGTTATTGCCATGTGCTGTTTCAGTCAGGATGAAGTGGCCAGTGGTGTGTGGACACTGAGTAACTGCTTAGTGCTTGAGCTGTGCTGAGCTGAGCTGCACTGGTGCTGCCAGTCCTGACAAGCAAACCTCCATGCATGGACTCTACATCTACATGGACTGTAGATGTGCTTTGGGTCCATTTTGCTATTCAGGCTACATTTCAGCAGTTGGTAACTTCTTTTGACTGCTGGACATTAAACATTTGTGTTTTCATTTTACAAATTCATAACAGATATCAGAAAATGGTTGCAGAGAGGCAGAAAGCTGAAGAAAAGCAGAGAGAAATGCAGGAAGATGAAGACAAAGAGGTTGACACGTGCAAGGATGAGCAGAGTGAACCAGCAACAGCTGAGCTGCCTGTGAAACACGAGTCGGAGCCGGATCAAGCTGTTGGGGATAGAGATCAAGCTCCAAATGAAGAAGCAGAAAACCAGAGCTCAGGTGAGAAAGTTGTGTTACCCGAGAAGAACGTGATGGAGAGCTCGGAGAAGGTGCCCAGGAGCCGGGAGAAGAGGGAATTCCGCCGGCAGAGGGGGCTGGAACACAACGACTTGCAGAACAAGCACGTCCTGTTGTCCTTCGAAGGACCATCTGCACTGAGTCCTGAGGAACAAACTGCTTCTGAAGTGGCCCTGGAAGTTGTTCCAGTGCCAGAGGAATCCACAGCACAAGATCCTGTCCTTCAGGGAAGCAGCGAGGGAGAGAAAAGTCCAAGTGAAGAAAAAGCTCTTTCAGACACATCACCATCAAGTGAGACCCAAGAAAGTGGTTCTGTTCCTGACCCACCTGTGTCACAAGTGGGTGATACAGCAGGTGATAGAGTGCAAACACAAGGGAATCAAAGTCACCAAATAAAAGGCAGCCAAAGCTTTCACTGCCCTGAAAGGCCAACAAATCTTGCACTGAACCTTCACAACAAGCTGTCTGCTACTGGGAGCTTCCAGAGTCCTGCTGACAGCTGGGCAGAGAAAAACAGACGTCTTGGGCAGAAGGCAACCAAAGATCTGGACAGTCCCACTTCTTCTGCAATCCAGAGATATGTGGATGACCCAGAGAAGCTAAAGTACAAGAGAGAGAAGTGGAAAGGCAAGAGACAGTCTGATGCTGGTCAGAATGACATGCTGAGTCAGTCTCTGGATGAGAGGACACGTGTGGATAAGTCTCCTCAGGATCAGCTAGAGTAAGGGCAACTTCCTTCTGCTTTACTTCTCAGAGAACAGATATCTAATATTTAAAAATAGAGGGAAAACATCTGGCTATGTTATGGGAAGCCAATGGAGCTGTGAACAACTTCTGCTTTTCCTTGGCTCCAAGTCCTGCAGGGAATCTGTATGGGCAGAATGTTTTCAGCAGCTCACAAAGGACTCAAAACCTGCCTGGCAGAGTTAAAATGAGAGTCAGGGCTGTAGTTCAAGTAGCATCTGGAGTTTTTCATGTGTCTTTTATCCATTGAAAACCAGGTTTTAGTTACCTGCACTTTGCAATCATCATCCTTCTGAAATGGCAGGAAATCTGCCATTCCCATGGTTTTTACTGCTCCAGGATGTCTTGCATTTAAAAGTGAGTTGCAAGAGCTGATCAGGATTCTCTCTCAGATGACACATTGATCTGTGGGTTATTTAAAAGGTGGGAAATATTAAGAGGTACAGACTTTATTTAGCTTCTGAAGCTCATCTTTTATCCCTGCAGGAAGAAGGGGAGTTCAGCTTCCTTAAGTGACCTCTCAACACTGGCCCAGACTGTTGCCATGAATCAGGTACTGATGCTCTTGTGCATACTATGCTTAATTATCCTCCTTTATACATGAAAAAAATCAGCAGCAAATACCATACAACAATTTGAAAGCTTAAATTTCAGTAAATGAATCTTCGATTCAAGCATTAAATCTACTTGGATCTCAGATTAGTAAGCTAATGTCTGTTGGGTGAAGTGTTTTATGCTGATGAAGCAAATGTTTTTCACCATGCTAGGTTTTTAAAACTATTGAAAGAATCTATTTCCCTCAATATCTGGTTTTTACTCCTCCTCTCTACTGCAGCAATCCCCAGATACAATAGAAGAAGAAAAAGGCAGCAAGAAATACCCTGTGCAGAAAAAGCCCAGTGACCACTTACCTACCTCGGACACAGTCGCTCCCGTGCAGCCATCAAGTCAGCAAGGAGATGCCAAGTATGTGGGGAGTGTGTGTGCCTGGGCTGCCTTGGAGAAAGTGATAAAAAAGGAGATTTTTTTTTTTCCCCCCCTGGTACTTGAATTGGGCATCTTGAAACTGATTGGGAGAGACACATGTTGGCATCAGCTACATGAGTGGCTGTGTCGCTGCTTCGTGTTGCTCTAAGCATGATATCTGACCCTGATGAGCCACAGATTCTCTGTTCCTTGCATCACACTTGTCTTTGAACTGGTTCTTTTTAAAATAAGAACCAACTTATAGCTCAGATCAAAGGTTTATGTGCTGTAATACAATACCAAGAGGGAAGCTCAAGACCCCAGCAAGCATGTAATGATGTTTCCCTGGCCTGCTGCTCCTCCTGGCATTCTGCACCTCGGGGCCTTCCTGAGCCAGGAGTGTTTTGGCTCTGTGATGTGTTGGCTCTGTGTGTGCTGAAGTTCTCTGATCTAATAATCAGCAGAATGTCCAGGTGTGCTTTCACACTCTCCTTTTTCTGTGCTGCTCAGTTTTTTTGCAGGTTGGACCTTAGAGTAAACATTCCCAGTAGAGGGTAATGCTGTTGTGGGTTCCTACAGCAGAGCCAACTTCCATCACCAACAGGACAGACTTGTCTCTGCTTTTGTGTCCAGGTCTGCTTTCAAAAGTCCTTTGCGGAGGCTTCTGGGGAAAAAGCCAGACAAGAAAATTCCAAAGGAGACTTCTGATGTGATTGAGGAAGGAGATGGCCTTTCCCTAGTATCTTGTGTCCTCTTTGCAGACACAGGAGGAACCCAGAAAGCTTCAGAAGGTGAGTTGGTGTGGCTGAACCCTCAGCACGCTGGTGTCAGGTTTTTCTGTGAAGTTCTGCATGGCTCTGCAGAATTCAGTCTCTGTTTTAAGGCACAAATTCCCTTCTCTCCCAACTTCCTCAGGCCAGGCAGGGGAGCGGCACGGGAAGGAGAGCAGCAAAGCCAAGAAGAACAGGACCATAACCATCAGCAAGGTCTCGAGTGTGTCTCAGAACTGGAGAGCGTCCATGGCCCGCGAGATTGCGAACGCCAATGAGCTCAAACACCTTGATGAGTTCCTTCTAAACAAGGTAAAAGGTTCTCAGCTGTGATGAAATTCAAGTCTATGTTCATTGTTTGTGTGAAATTTGAAAGAAATAATTTTCTAGTTGTGAGTTTGTGTTATCATTTGAAGCAAAGGGGAATTGGTTTGGCTGAATTAGGTCATTATTAAGGTTCTTTTTCCTTTCTTTAGGTCTCTGAAGGGATTATGTTGCATTAAGTACCTGTGGCATTTGTGTTAGCTCTTCATTTGTTTACAAATGAGTGGGGAGCAAAAATATTAAAAAACCCAAAACATGAATTGTATGGAACTAGAGTTCTGTAGAGCTGAACTACCCAACTCTCCTATTCATAGTTTCTTAGGATGTTAAGGGGTTGGAATGGAGCTTAGAGATGATCCAGCCCCAATCCCCTGGGCAGGGACACCTCCCACCAGAGCAGGTTGCTCAAGGTTTTATCCAACCTGGAATGAAACACTGTCAGGGTTGGGGCAGCCACAGCCTCCCTGGGCAACCTGGGACAGTGTCTCAGCACCCTCACAGGGAAAAACTTCTGCCTAAAATCTAATCCAAATGTCCCCTCTTTCAATTTCTCCCCGTTGCTCCTTGTCCTGTCCCTGCAGCTCCTAACAAAGAGTCCCTTTCCAACTTCCCTGGAGCCCCTTCAGCTCCTGGAGGGTGCTCAGAGGTCTCCACACAACCTTCTCTTCTCCAGACTGAACAGCCCCAACTCTCTCAGCCTGATCTTTTGTATCATCATCACAGTGCATTAAGAAACCTGGTTTAAATAATTGGAAAGGTCATAGATGACTAAACTCAGCAACTGAAGCTTGACCCTGCTTGGATGTTCTTGTAATGAAACCTGATGCAGATGTATTTGCCTTCCAGATCAATGACTTGCGCTCCCAGAAATCTGGTGTCGAGTGTTTGTTTTTCGAAGCCACAGAGAAGTTTAGAGGAAACCTCAAGACCATGTACTCTGCTCCTGTAAGTAGAATAAAGTGGAAGTTGGCAGGCAATAAATGGAGAGTGCAGGTTAAAGGTTTGGCCAACAGCTCTTCAGCAAAGCAGTTCAGCAATGCTTAGCATAGAATTCAGAGCTGAATGTGAGACTCATTTTACAGTGCTGCTGTAATCCTAAGCAGATGCTTTGTTTCCCTTTTCTCATTCACTCAGCCATAAGTTTATTTTTAGGAATGGATGGATTTTGCTGTCTTCAGCCTCTTAATGCTGCTCTGTTTAAGCACCAAAGAGAGGTGCCAACAGCTTTTCCAATATCCTTCTGACACTGCCTCTCCTCAGCCAAGTGTTGCTGCACAGTGTAGCGGGGAAATGTGTTAACTTCTTCCTGTCATGGGCAGTTATCTCTGACTTTGATCATGACTTTGCTTTCTCACCTTTGAACCTGAACACTTAAAAATATGGAAGTGTATCCAAAAAGACTCATCTTACAAGTGTTTTTCCTTTCTCTAGAATGGGCAAATCCACGTTGGCTACAAAGATCTGGTGGAAAATTACCAGCTTCTAGTTACAAACCTGGCCAAAAAAAGGGAAGAGAAAGAAGTCAAGCTGGTTTTGAATCTCTTTCAATCCCTTCTGGATGAATTCATCAGGGGATATACAAAAAAAGAGGAACCTGAGCAGTCCAAGGTATGACAGTTACCTGTTACTGGTTTGTTACTCTCTTAGCATAAGGGACTTGTGTTACCTCAAAAACCTTTTCCATGGCATTGTTTATAATTTGGGGAACATTTTCCATACACATATCATGTGTGTGACAACTTCTGATTGCTGATACACCTTTGTGGCATTGTGGGTTTTTAAACTTCCTCTTAACATTCCAGAATCTGAAAGTGTTTGTGCGTTTTCTTTGATGAAAATCTGGGAGTTCTCTGAAGCTTTGGGAGATGGAGTTGCTTTGTCCTCAGGCAGTGAGCTCAGCTGGTTTTTAGGAAGTTGATAGTGTGAGCTCAGACAACCCTCACACCAAGCTGAAGCTGCAGGATAAGAGGTGACAGAGTCTGGGAAACTCAGTAGGAAAGACAAAGGGAATGGAATGTCTGAATTTCAAAGGCTGATGGCAGTTTTTCTCTCACTGCAGCAAACCAAAGCCCGGAAGAAGAAACGAAAACAAGATCGTGCAGTAAGTGCTTTCTTCTTACAATAATCCAAGTCCTCAGGTGCACTCACAGAGCACCAGTACTCTGGGAAGAGCTTGATTTAGTGCTGATGTTCTGTTTTGTTTTGCATGCTAATCCACTTAGCTCTTTCATGAAGATGTGACAGAAAGTAAAGCTGTTTCCATAAAGCAGAGATCTTGGTTTTCTGCACTGATAGGTGGTACTTCAAACATTTTCTTGCTTCTCCATAGCATCTTTTAGAACCTAATGGCTTTCTTTTAATGGACTGTCTAAGGGAAAACAGCTACTAAATATTAATAGCAAAGTGAAGGTCATGTATTACTCTGCTCTGGTGAGACCCACCTGGAGTGCTGCACACAGATCTGGTGCCCTCAATATAAGGACATGGAACTGTTGGAGCAGGACCAGAGGAGGCCACAAAGTTGCTAAGAGGACTGGAGCATCTCCCCTATGAGGACAGGCTGAGGGAGTTGGGGCTGTTCAGCCTGGAGAAGAGAAGGTTGTGTGGAGACCTCAGAGCAACTTTTCAATATCTGAAGGGCCTACAAGGAGCCAGAGAGGGACTCTGTGTTAGGAACTGCAGTGATAGGACCGGGGGAAATGGGTTCAAAATGAAGGAGGGAAAGTCAAGGTTGGATGTGAGAAAATAATTTTTTACTCCAAGGGTGGTGAGACACTGTTCCAGGTTGCCCAGGGAGGCTGTGGCTGCCCCAACCCTGGCAGTGTTCATTCCAGGTTGGATAAGCCTTGAGCAACCTGATCTAGTGAGGATATGTCCCTGCCCAGGGCAGGGGGTTGGGGTAGATGATCTCTCCATTCCAGCCCCTTAAATTCTATGATTCTGATGAACTCTAAGGCAGCAAATCAATACTGAAATGACCCAACACACCCAACTGCCTTAAAACAGGGTGAAATGTGGTGTCAGGGTCAAAACCTTCAGCTGCATTGGTAAAAAATCAAAGTGGAAGATAAAAGCTAGGGGGTAGTCTTTTATTTAAAGTAATAATTCTAAAAAGGCAAAGAAAGTTCACCAGATTCTTCTGTGTCTCACCAGATCGAAGAACACAATGGCCATGTGTTCACAAACTACCAAGTGAGCATCCGACAGTCGTGTGAGCACTGCTCCTCCTACATCTGGCCCATGGAGAAGGCCTGTCTCTGCAGTGGTGAGGAAACACCTTCTTGCTGCTTTTTTACAGCCTGTGCAGTCTGCTTGTAGCTTTGGCTGGCATGGGTGGCCCTTAGTGAACAGGACATACATTATACAGGCAGCAAATTAGACCAGATGCTAAGTGTCTGAACGGGATCGGAATCCTCATAACCATTGTTCCTTTTCTCTAGTTTGCAAGTTGACTTGTCACAAGAAATGCATGTCCAAAATCCAGAGCAGCTGTACCTCCTGTGATAAAAAGGTAAGGCCCACAGGTCTGGGATGGGATACTGTGGTACCATGAGTGGTTCTTTGTGCATGACCAGGAAAATTGCTTCCAGCAGTTCCCTTCTCTGTCTGCATATAGTCAGAGGCAGATCCTGCACTTGCAGAAATAGAACATCTTTCTAAGAGGAGATGCTTGAGCTAATTTGGGAACCCTTAGAGTGTTGTGCTGTGTTGGACAAACTTAAAGAAATCCTTCAGTGTGTACCAGAATGTTTCTTTATTGCTGCTCAGGAAATCTGCCTTATGATCAAAGGCTTGTGGCAAGCTAGAATAAAACACTCAGCCTTAGTTTCTGGAAGCCTAAGCTAATTGTAGGCTGAAACAATGGAATTTTCTAGCTTGGGCACAGGTATTGACAGTGTATCACCTGTATCCATGGCAGAGTGAGCAGGACACAGAGCCACGACACTTTGGAGTGTGTGTGAGCTCCCTGACCAGCGAGAGGAACTCGGTCCCTGTGGTCATGGAGAAGCTGCTGGAGTATGTGGAGATGCATGGGCTGTACACAGAAGGCATCTACAGGAAATCTGGATCAGCAAATCGTATGAAGGAGCTGAAACAGCTGCTGCAAGCAGGTCAGGAATGTTGTCCACCTTTGCACTTCCTTGCACATCAGTTGTCCCTCCAATTCTCTTCTATCTGAAAGTATCTAGAGCTTCTTAGTGTTTTAAAAACAGCTTTTTGGTGCCCATGCAGGCTGGGTTGTTTTTGCTGGCTGCAAAAAGCTTCTTAGCACCTATAATGACTATCAGTAGACTCTTTCCTTCTGAATTGCCACTTGGATTTTGTGAAGAGTTGAGTGTTTCTAACCTTATTTCTTTGGGGTCCTATTGTGTCTATCAAAGGAATGAAGTGCTCTAAAGAAAACATTTCTTTTTCAGATCCAAACTCAGTGAAACTGGAGAATTACCCTATTCACACCATTACAGGCATCCTTAAGCAGTGGTTGAGGGAATTGCCAGACCCATTAATGACATCAGCACAGTACAGTGATTTTCTCCGAGCTGTGGGTAGGTTTTAAAGCTATTCTTCAAACATTTCTTCTCTAACTCAGGATGTCCTTGGGTAAATCAACTCTTAAGATGCTCATGCTGGCTAAACAGCTCCTTCCAGTGCACTTACAGCAAGTACTTTAGGCACGTTGCATAAAGCACTTTTGGAGAATTTCTCCTCTAGCTTACTTGATCTTCCTTCAGGATTCCTTGTTTGGGTAGCATAATGTCACTGTGCACCTGCTCTTTGTAGAAACAGTGAGCATGTGAAGGAGTTGGCTTTCAGGCAGGGTTTTTCTTCTCTTTGTCCTTCTGAACCAGATCTGGATATCCAGATAGCTCAAATCCTTAGATTCTTTTCACTTCAGTGGGATTAAGGCACCCTAGATGATGTTGGAGGTCTTGATGTGTCACTTGGTGATGGCTACCAGCAATTGAGAGTTGGTCAATGAAACGACAGTGAGACTTCCAAGACCTTAATCTGCATTTGTTGCAGACGATTTTAGACACTGTCACCAAGTGCTTGGTGGTCTCCACTAGCCTCACACACCTTGTGCTTTTTCACCCTTGTGCAGAACTACCAGGAAAACAGGAGCAACTCTGTGCCATTTACAGTGTCCTGGAACAGCTCCCCCAAGCAAACCATAACACCTTGGAACGACTCATCTTCCATCTTGTCAAGTAATGAGTTTAATTACTTCATTTGCAGTGGAAGTGTGTGACTTGAGTCCTTTGTGGAAGCTTTCTACAATCTTAAACCCCTTGAGTGTCAGTGTAGGGATTGTGCTGCTGGTTTAGAAAGGAAACTATTGAAGGTGATAGTTGTGCTTGAAAACAGGTGAGTTTGGAGCAAACCAGGCCAAGGTAGATCTCAAAGCCTTGGTGAACCATCTGAACACCAGGGTTGGTACAGATGGGCCTTGTAGAGAACTGAGGAGCTCAGCATAAGGATTCTAAGTGCATGCACATAGACAAGTCTTGGGAGCAGGGGTAAATGCTGCTGGGAGAGGGGCTGTGCTTATCCAAGGAACTTGAGGATTTTCCACGTGGCCTCGAACACAGGGAAAAGAGATTTTTGAAGAGGAGACCCCGAATCATCAGACATAATTTGAGGGATTCCCAGACTTGGCTTAGCCTGGGTAGCTCCCTGGTCCTCTCTCTGGTGCAGGGAGCTTTGTCTGCTTAGTGGGTGTGAAACCATCTGGAATCTTCTTTGGACTGTTGTGCCTGAGAGGCCTTACTTGTGTGTTATTTGGGACCTCTGGCAGGGTTTGATCAGGTTTCTGGTATTCCAGCAAGGTTCACTTAACATCTTTTTTTCCCTGACCCTTGGATTTCAGAGTAGCTTTGATAGAAGATGTCAACAGGATGTCACCCAATGCTTTGGCCATCGTGTTTGCTCCGTGCCTCTTGCGCTGTCCCGACACCTCTGACCCTCTAACCAGCATGAAGGACGTTTCAAAAGCAACCATGTAAGTTTTAGTAGTCTGTTGGGAAGCAGGACTTTGAAACCTGATGGAAAGCCAGTACCACTGCCTGCATTTGTTACAACCTTAGCCACACTGAGCTGAGAAAATGAGGGTTAAGAGTTGCTGAATTCTGGCCCTGCCAGTGCTGCCAATTGAACACTTAAGTCTGAAATACCAGCTTTGTATTTTACATCAGGATAATGTTTTTTGGGGGGTTATGCACTAATCATCTGTTTTGCTGAGACACAGGTCATCATAATCAGTATGATATAGAATTAAGTGTTTCTTGCATATTTGGAAATCCATGATAATTTCTTCTCTGTTGTGGCTTGAATTGGAGAAAGTTCTGTCCTTGATCTTTTCTGTTTTCCTCACCCTCCAGCAGCTCTGGCTCTGAGTGCCCCTCACCATCCTCACTGCATGGCTGGCCGTGAATGAAAACAGAGCTTGAAAAATGACAGCTTTGTGTCTTTGGGGCCACAGAGGTGGAAAAGGGCCAGATTGGTTCTGTGCCAGCACAGGGAAGACAGGTAGAAGCAGCAGAAGCTGTTGGCAGCCATGGTAGTGTCTATCTGCTCACCACTGTGTACAGTCAGCATGGGGAGCTCTGGTCAGCCCAGGAAGAACATCTGCCATTCCCTTTAACCATTACCTGTCCTGTTCTGCTTGCTGTGTTGGACTCTTCACCCTTACCTGTGGGGATGTGTTGGGACACTGATTGCACACCATCCCTGTGTGTGACAGACACCCCCAGGCCAGGAGAGCCATCTCATCCCACCATGATTGTTCCAGACCTTTTATGGTACAAGACTGCTCAACGAGCTCTTGCCCTTTTCATCCAGGTGTGTAGAGATGCTGATAAAGGAGCAGATAAGGAAGTACAAGATCAAAATGGAGGAGATCAGTCAGCTGGAAGCAGCAGAGAGCATTGCCTTCCGACGCCTCTCGTTGCTGCGGCAGAACACGGTAAGTGTCGACATAAACCACACAAACACACCCTCCCAGCAGCTTCTTGGGAAGGCATGTGCTGCTTAGTTGTCTGTCCATCCCATTCAGTAAGTCAAATATCAACTGCAAGATCAGAAGGAAAGGGATTTGTACTTGTCCAGAGATGTAGGTTGGAGCTGAATATACAGCTGCACTGGAGTTTGAAGGGTGCAGGGTGGGAATCTGTGCTTGTAGTGGTCAAAATCTGCTCCCACATAGTTCCATCAGTTGGACTAAGATTGAGTCTGACATGGCAGAGGAGTTCCTTCACTCCAGAGCTGGCAGGTGGGCAAATATATGCTGCATTCCAGTAGGTCAAATGCACTTGTTCTCTGTTTTTATTGTACTGCTTAAACCAAACCAAACTGTGTCTGATCAGAAGCTGCATATAGTGAATTTGGTCTCCATCTCTCCCTAGCTCTGGCCTGTAAAACTTGGGTTTTCTTCCCCTTACGAGGGGAAGCTGGTACGTACACTGCCTGGGCCTAGTGCATGGTCTTCCCTTACGTACTCTTGCATGACTAAAATACTTACTGCGTGTTGTAACTCTGGTTTTAAACACTTCTGGACACTCAGAACTGCATGGGTTGGTGCAGCTTCCTCCCCAGACTGCATGCAGGGCTGCTGGCCTGGTCCTCACCACACTCTGTAACTCGGGTGTAATAATAGTACTTATAAGTGACTACTAAACTAAGCTGAGGCTGGAAATCCAAAAAGGTAACAAACCCCCAGAAATCAGGTGGACAGAAATATTTCTGTGACTTTTGGAAACATCTCTATGGATAACTAACAGCTCTTCATCAACTCCATCAGCCTTTCCTTTGGCCTTGTCTGTCTTTCATCCCGAAACACGCAGACAGGCAAGACTTGTGTGGAGCTGCTTGTGACTAAGAAGTGTTACACACGAATTTGTCTTACAGAATAAAACCTCTCAGGTCAAAGGAAACGACAGTGACACCTCAGAGCTGGACTCAGTGCACGAGGAAGAAGTTTCTGAAGCCAATACCAGGGAAAAGGAGATTCTCATGGGTCGCTTGCAGTCAATCAAAGAAGAGAAGTAAGTCCTTCTTTACCTTTGCAGGCCTTGCCCTTTGCACGTGGAGCCAGGACAGGAGGGAAAGCAGAATGCCTTTTGTCCAAAAGGGTCTAACTGTGGTCTGTGAAGGGGAAAAGGAGAACACTAAGGAAGGAACAGCTAAGGGAAAATCCCCTGATAATGACATGCTTTAACCTCTCGATATGAGCTGCATGACGTTGCTCGTGTCAGAGACACTGTGTGTTGAGTGCTGCAACCTGTGTTTGGTGCAGGGAGGACATCACTTACCGGTTGCCTGAGCTAGACCAGCGAGGCTCCGACGAGGAGAACGTGGACTCGGAGACGTCGGCGAGCACGGAGAGCCTGCTGGAGGACAGGCCAGCCCGGGTGGATACCGAAGGTCAGTATTAAGGTAGTGTGTGCTTTTTTTTTTCATTCTCCATTTCCACTGCGTCCAGCCAGGTGACCAGATGTTATCCGGGCACTGTCGCTCGTATCGAGTTCTGTTCCGTGCCTGTTTTCGGTCTCTAAGTATCTTGTTTCTTTAAAGCAATTATGGGGTCACCCTGCCGTGCTCAGAGCTGCAATGTGCCTGCCAAAGACATTTGCAAAGTGCCTTCTCTCCTGCAAACCTCTTCAAACCTTTCCTCTGCCTCCCTGGCCTCGAGGCGCCGATGCTCTCTCACGCTGTCCAAGATGAAGGTGCCCCGTCGAACTCCGGTGATGCCGACGGCCAATATCAAACTTCCTCCCGGGATGCTCAAACGTGTGGAATCCCAGGGTGGGATCTCTGCTGACCAAGAGCCTCAGGAGCCGGTGAGACGGCGGGAGCAGCCGGCGAGACGGACCGACAGCATCCACTCGGTGTACATTGCACAGGGCTCTGCGCTGGCCCACGCTCAGGAACTCGCCGACGAATACGAACCCACAGCAAAAGTCAAACGGAGGTTCTCGGACCCTTATTCCCACATTCCCTGTATGGAGAAGTGAAAAAACACTTCAGCTCTCTGGACTTGTCTGAAGTTGACCACAGCTTTGGCTTTAACCCTTTGAAGGCTGTGAACTTGTTCATGGTCCTGTGGGGAATGGCAGCCCGAGGCGTGCAGTACTGCCAGGGTTGAGCAAGGCTGTTTAAAGCAAATGTTCTCCACTTAAATTAAAACCTTGCAAATTAAGTCAAACTTAATGCTGAGTTAAATACTTGGGTTGAGTGTACAGGAAACAAACCCCCTGATTTCGCTGCCGTGCCTTTCCCATTTGCCTTACAGTGGACCCTCATGGGACCAACAGTGAGTTTAGGTCAATGTGTGTTGCCTTAATGGTTTTGTTGTTGGTTTTTTTTTTTGTAATGTTTTTATGACAATTTTCTGTGTGGTTTACAGAACTGTTCATGTTGTAATAGCCTTAACTGAGACCAAAATATATTAAAATGTTTATTAATACATTGCACTTTTAAAAAACACACGTCTTAGTTGATCAGTGTCTGTCTGATGAACAATTTGGGGCTTTTCAGCCCAGAGAAGAGAAAGTTGTGTGGAGATCTCAGAGCAAACAGGACCTGAAGGAGCTCCAGGAAAGCTGCAGAGGGACTTGCTTAGAAACTGCAGTGACAGGACAAGGAGCAATGGGGAGAAATTGAAAGAGGGGACATTTGGATTAGATTTTAGGCAGAAGTTTTTCCCTGTGAGGGTGCTGAGACACTGTCCCAGGTTGCCCAGGGAGGCTGTGGCTGCCCCAACCCTGGCAGTGTTTCATTCCAGGTTGGATAAAACCTTGAGCAACCTGCTCTGGTGGGAGGTGGTGCCACCACTGCATGGGCACAGCGGCCACGAGGCACCATCAGCTCCACACAAGTGTTTGGGGTGGGATTTTGGGTGGGTTGGGGTGGGTTGTGTGTTGTTTATGGGGATGGGATTTGGGGGTTGTTTTGTGGGTGGGTTTGGGTGGAGTTTGGGGTGGATTTCAGTTGTGTTGGGGTAGGTTTTGTTTTGCTTTGGGGGTGGGTTTTGTGGGGGGTTGGGCTGGGGGGTTGGGGGTGGGTTTTTGGGTGTTTTTTGGTTGTTCTGGGAGGGGATTTTGCAGTGGGTTTGAGTGGAGTTTGGGTATGTTTTTTATGTAGGTTTTGGGTGGGGTTTGGTGATGTTTGGGACTGTTTCAGGGTGTTTTGGTGATGCTTTGGAGCCGGTTTGGGGTGTATTCAGGATGTTTTGGAACCATTTCCGAGTGGTTTGGGGATGCTCTGGGACCACCTCAGGGCAGTTTTGGGACCATCTTGGGGTGTATTTGGGATGTTTTGGGGCAGTCTGGGGATGCTTTGTGTCCATCGGGATATCTTTGGGGTGTTTTGGGGCCGTCTCGGGCTGTGTTTGGGATGTTTTGGGGCCGTTTCAGGACCATTCAGGGATGCTCTGAGGCCACCTCGGGGTGGTTTGGGGCTGTCTCGGGACGCTTTTGGGATGTTCTGGGGCCATTTCGGGAATGCTTTGAGGACGTTTGGGGGCCGTTTCGGGAATGCTTTGAGGACGTTTGGGGGCCGTTTCGGGAATGCTTTGAGGACGTTTGGGGGCCGTTTCGGGAATGCTTTGAGGACGTTTTGGGGCCGTTTCGGGAATGCTTTGAGGATGTTTTGGGGCCGTTTCGAGACGTGTTTGGGATACTCCAATCCCCCTCGGAACGCTTTGGGGACGGTCCCTGGATGCTTTGGGC
>NW_008691275.1:0-299 GCF_000695815.1 Acanthisitta chloris | reverse complement strand
TCTGGGTGTGTGTTAAGTAAACTTGTGAAGGGTTATCTGGATACTTAGATGGGGAGCCAAGTAAGTACAGAAATTCCTCGAAAGTGTCCACTGGGGTGTGTCCTGGCACATTGGAAAGAACTAGGGGGAAACCCGGGAGGTAATATAAGGAAGAAAGACCTAATTAAATATTGTACTAACTGGTGGCCATTATATAAATTAAAAGATGGTGAAAAGTGGCCTCTGGACAGGACCATTAATTATAATACTCTGATACAGCTAATGTTATTTTTAAGAGAGGGAAAATGGGATGAGGTGAT
>NW_008691274.1:0-13448 GCF_000695815.1 Acanthisitta chloris | reverse complement strand
TTATATATGTTATTTAATTTTAATTTTCACCTCCTTTTCTCTCTATCTTTTTTTCTAAGCCTGATAACATAGGAATGGAAAATCTAAACCTGCATAATTTTTGGTCAGTCTTTTTCTGTTCTTGTCACCTTCTATCAGGGGTGAGGGAATAAGGCATTACCAAATGAATGTTTGTCCATAGGGCTAGACAAGAATTTCATACATTTTCTGTTCTCTTGTAGAACCATGAAGTACAGATTAGTATAAAGTAATGCTTTCAGGTTTTTTTGTAGCTTAGCCAAGCCAGGTTTCTGCAACCTCCTCCTCCTCCTATCTGTCTTTCCAGATTTGTGCTTCTTCTTTTTTTCTCTCTCCTAAAGCTGAGGCTGCTTCTTCTGTCGTCCATAACACCACTGTTTCCTTGCTCTACCTGCAGAGCTCTAAAGCATATAATACTGCTTCTTTTCACCTGTGCTCTTACATTCTTCCACTCCTTGACGATACTCCCTGATAGCCCAAGCTGCATGTCCCAGTAGTTTACAGGGTGAGCCTCAAACTTCTCAGTGCCTCATCTTACTTTTAACACTGGGCACAAAGATTTTTCTCGGGATAGGAGTTATTCAGTGAAAGCACAGAACCACACAATATGTCAACTGTAGATTGAAAAATTCTTAATTTGCTCTAGTATACTTGAAAAAGATAGGAAAATATTTCACTTAAGAAGCATTTATAATTGCTGTAAGAATGAAGATTTAGAAGGGAAAACAAAGACAAAAAAAGAGTTAATTTGATATAGATTCTGGTGGGATAAAAAATACAAAAGCATTTCTATTTTCTACTACTGTAACTGGATGATTTATGGGGCAGACTTTTGTAAGACTGAATACACACCAAACATAAAGGCTGCCAGTAGAGCAAGCAGACCTTTAAGCTGAAATATGTCAGTCATGCTTCTCTAAAGACACAGAAAATTGAGCTAAAATATGCCATGTTCCAGTTCACAAGAGAAACTCAAACAAACAGGTTGTTTTCCCACTCCTGTAAACAAATCTGTTCAGCTGATGCTTGATTTTATGAGAAGCTATATGCTATGAGTGGTTGGGATTTGGTCACAGAAGGTGGAGAGGAAATATAGTAAAGTAAAATAGCTGCATGGTACCTGAAAATGAGACAAAAACCTTAATATATATCAAAAAACCTGACTATGAAACTATGGAAATTTAGAATAGTTGTCAGACAAACAAGAATGTTCTGCCTATGAAATTGTCTGCATAGAAGAGAACGACTTATATTCACTACTGTTAGAAATTCAACCAGTCCCGAAATTGTGATTGAAGCAGGTTTAAGAGAAAGAGATGATTTTGCAACTGATTCATATATATCATATTACTTGCAGCTATAAATACTTTTGGAAATGATTTAAGACTGCATACTTTCAGATATAAACATTTCCTGAAATCAAATGTTGTTCACAACTGTAAAGCTAATAGTACCAGTAATCATTGCAACTCACAGAGCAGTCTTGGGTAAGATGTCTTTATCACACCTGTCATTGAGAAGCTGCCTTCATGTCTCTCAGAAAAGCTAGCAGAATGTTACTAAGACATACACAAAATGTCAATTGGAAAAAGACCAGAAACCTGGATATGAATGTGCCTATATAGATTATATTGAATATGACATTTTTCAAAATATGATCTCAAGCTACAGAAGAACCTGAGAAAGATGGTTCATTAGCTTGTTATGGAGAAACCAGTACTAAAATGGATCAGCAAGAATGGAAGGCTTATTGTTATTCTGCAAGATGAAAAAGATATTACATGTGTCACCATGAAAGTAACACAGGTTCTCTATTAAAGACATCTCTGAATTACTGAAAGAAAAGTCTATCAAAGTAGGATGGACTGTGTATGACACTTTCTTCTGCATTGTAATGTTGCTATTTTTCAGTATTTTCAAAATACTTTGGCTATGGTTCACAAAATGCCAATAAGTAATTGTACTAGGTTTTCTTTCTTATATCAGAGGTTATAACCTGCTAAAACTTTCATGGACAGAAAAGAGGCATTTTACCTGCATAGTGACATTATTAATCTACAGTGTAAGGAACCTTTAAGAAATGTTTGTTTTGACGTTAACTGGCCTTGACAACTTGTGTGGCAAGGGCTTGGTTGTTTGCCTCAAAACTTGCTGATTTTGAGGAGGACTAAATGATAGGCAATTCCACCATTTATCTCTTGCTGTAGCTGGATTACAACTTTGTCAGGGTAGAGCAGCTGCTTGCTAAAGACCTGTGGATTCAAGGACTGGGTAAACCCCATGGTACCAGTGGGTAGCCACGGCCATTGAACTCTGCACACCAGATGCCACCACAGGCAGCAACAGCACCGGAGTGGCGACCCAATCTAGGGCAGCCCCTCAAGACCCTGTTTGCATGTAGAACTGGACAGGATAGCACGTGACCATCATGTGATGCAGGTGCCTGTTTGGATAACATGCTGGTGCCATGGTTTCCCAGCCTGGGTGGGACTGACACACACTCACTGAAAAACACCCTGCTTGGGACAGTATATAAGCAGCCATTTTAGCAAGCTCCTTCAGAGCCATTTTCCCTGCCACAGAAGAGGACATGGAGCAACAGGAAGCCGCTGTTGACTATCCCTGCTTCTGCATCTTAAATCTTGCTTACTTCCCCCTTCACCCTATATTTCGTTCTCCTACCTTTTCTTTCCATCTTGTGTGACTGATAATAATAATATTCACACTTGGTGGTGGTATTTGGCCTCATCTGTGCCTTAAATCACATTGGGGGAATTGATCGAACCCCCCCATGCCTTATCAGACAAGAACATAGGGTTCTACTTAAAATAGTTAAGCAGCTTTGGTTTCACTAGCTTTCAATGAAGTGAAAAAAAGAATAAATCTAAGGGTAGTATAAGCTTTTGACATAGTCTATTGACTTTAAAATTATTAATACCTATTTTGGAATATAAACATTCTTATAAATTAAACGTTTGAGAGTCATTTTGGAAGCAATAACATTTTTAGGGTTGCTGTCAGTTCTTCTTTTAGAGATTACATAGTAAAAGTAAACTAATTTTTGCTATAAAGATTTCCAACAGTTTTACATATATTGCAAAGTAATATTTTTCTTCTCATAACCCCCCAAACTTTGAAATATAATGCATTCTTGTGAAATAAAATAGTGCTAGTGACTTTCAAGATACCTTTTCAAAGTTCACAAAATAGAAGATAAAATGTAATAATTTTATCAATTGATGGAGTTAGCAGCTGCTATGTGAACTGTATGCCTAATACCTTGTTAAAATTGCAAGCCTGCAAGCTGTAAACCTTAAGAAACCCAAACTGCAATAGA
This sequence comes from Acanthisitta chloris, assembly GCF_000695815.1. Lineage (NCBI taxonomy): Eukaryota > Metazoa > Chordata > Aves > Passeriformes > Acanthisittidae > Acanthisitta > Acanthisitta chloris. The sequence goes on along the minus strand of NW_008691274.1, from coordinate 10,093 downwards.
AAAAATCCTGTATCTTATATGTTTTAGACAGTGGAATGAATAGAAACATATCATTGTGATGGAAACATGTCATTGTGATTTGAAACATGACAGTATGATTCAAAAAGTGCATTACTTAACAGAGCAATCAATGATTCATTCCAACGGTATCTTTTATATAAGGATTATATGCCAGTTGGCAAGAGTTAAATGTAACACTGTAACCATCTCTCACTGTTACAAATTTGAAGAAATTATTGTAAATTTGAATATAATGTGTATAACACAAATTTTGCAGGCTCATAACTTGATCAGATTTACTTGAGTTGAAGATTACAGAAATAATTAAACCTATGATTCAAAGCATGGAGGAGTTGCAGTTTCTTACACGAAAAATGTCTACTAAGAAAAATATTTTTAAAAATCCAGCACCCAAAAAAACCCTAGAATAAGAAGTGTCTATCTACTCATAAAGAAATGGGAGAATCTGTTTCCTAAATTCATTCTTCTAAATATCAGACTATCAACTAGACTTCACCTCGGATCAACTATATTATCCTGCAACATAATTGTATCTTTATCAAGAACGCTTGTTTGATTATCTAGTTAACATTTCCCTGCATTTCACCTTAACTTGTAAGTTAATTTAGGATTGTGTGCTATCATATCCATTACCTGTAATGTTCAGAGATATTTTTAGAAAGTACTTCTTTTTGATGCATTTTTAATGGCTTAACACAAAACACAGAAATAATGCAAATAGAAATGCACAAAAATCAACACCAACTAACTAAATTTATGAAAGGCATATCAATAAATGATCAAAGGAGAAAAGGATGCAATAAGAAAATTTTTGCAGCCTCTAAAATATATCAATTTATCTACAATTTTGCAGTCACATAATTAAACGAACAGTAAATTATTGCAATCAAGATGATGAATACTTTTCTCCTGATCACTAATTATGTGTAGTTGAACAAGAGCAAGAAGTGATGCAGTATAACTCCAACGAAATTGTGCCTGATTACAAGTTATTTATTTTGTTGAATAAGTTTCAATATCAATTTTTTTTTCCTGTGGAGGATTTTTATATAGCAAACCTAATGCTGTTATAACCTCTAGGAGGTGCACAGTTACAGAATGAAAAGAAACACACATAAATTAATACACCATAAATTCTGATTAGATATAAAGATATTTGTTTAATAAGGTCACCCACAACTTCTCCACACAACCTGTGTCAGTATCTCACCACCCTCATAAAATATTTCTTCCTAATGTCCAATCTAAACCTACACTTTTCCAGTTTGAAGTCATTGTCCTTTATCCTATCACTACCGGCCTTGGTAAAAAGTGTCTCTTCATCTCTCTTATAAACCTCCTTACACTATTGAAAGGCCACAATAAGGCCTCTCCAGAGTCTTCTCGTCTTCAGACTGAACAATCTCATCTCTTTAAGCATTTCCTCACAGTAAAGGAGTTCCATTCCTCTGACCATTTTTGTTGCCTTCCTCTGGGCAAACTCTAGCAGGTCCGTCTGTTCCTTGTACTGGAAACCCAAGAGCTGGATGCAGAACTGCAGGTGGAATTTCATAAAAGCAGAATAGAGGGGCAGAATCATCTCCCTGGACCTGCTGGCCATGCTGCTTTTGATGCAGACCAGGTTATCACTAACTTTCAGAGCCCCAAGCGCACACTGCCATGACATGTGCAGCCTCTCATCCCTCAGCACCCCCAAGTCCTTTTCTGCAGGGCAACTCTCAGTCCCTTAATCCCCCAACCTGTATTGACACTGACAGTTGTCTGACCTAGGATTAAACAGGAATAAGGCAAGGGGAATTTTTCCTGGATAGTGTTGTTTTTCATCAATGCATCATCATCATCCGATGGACAGATCAGATGTCAATGAAGTTATCATTTGACAGACAGATGTCATAATTTACTTACAGTTAAGTTGTGAGAACTGTTATTAAAAAGTCACTAATGTCAAATCTACATTACCAAATATATTTACAGATAGAAATATACCAGTGTAAAAAGAGTCTTAAAATATTGCAAGAATTATTTTGGGATATTACCACATGAAGGATTATGTTAAACAGGAAGTACTTCTTAGGGGAACTTACAAGGCAAAAGCAGTGCATGACTTCAATTTTATTTATAAACACAATAAAGAGTCTGAGAGAATGATAAAACATATGTTAGTATTTAATATGAGTTATAGGATGGAACGGGTGGTACTGTGGAAAATAGCAATCATTCTGCTGCAGAACACAGCAGGTGTATTTATTACCTTTTGAGAAGTCTGTATGTATGGCATGGAGAAGTATTTTCTACAGAAAAAACCCCACTTTGTTTGATATAAAATATATGAAAAGAATATATTCCAATGAAGAGAGTGCACATTAAAAATGGAAGAAAACAGCTCCTGCCTGCTCCTTGGGCAGAATAATTCCATAAATTATCTTAAATTAAATAAGGTAGTGAGACAACTGCTAGGAAATGACTGAAGGAATGCATCAGGTAATGCAAACAAGAAGAATTATTAAGTTCTCATGAGATTTTATTCTGGTAACTTTTAATCAGGCAAAAAGGGATTCTGGGATATTCTTGAAGTAAGGGTGGGTATGGATATTAATAACAAAGCTAACCTTGACCCTAACAGAAGAATGGAAGGGAGAGGCACACTGCATTCTAGAACTGCAGTGATAGAACTGCAGGAAGAAATTGGTCACACAAAACAGAGAAATTAAAGTTGACAATATGCAGTCCTCAGTGACCAAGAAATGAAATGACAAGTACTTTTCATGCGAAGGAATTCAATCCCTCCATGAAAAGAAATCATAATCTCTGTTAATGACACATTAGGAAAGCACAGTTGTAAGTATCAAAAACCTAGAAAATATGAGTCCGAGGGTTTTCAGTAGCTATCATACATCCACCACATGCACACTTGCTGTTTTACAACATATTTAACTGAAAAGATATATCTAACTTCTAGTATTCACTAATTTATGTTAACCTTCTTTATTAAATGAGGTTAATCTTGTAGTAGGCATGGGTAGTATGGGAACTTTGATATACTGTATCTGAGAATTCTCATAAAGATGCAGAAGAAGTTGTGGGGTTTTTTGAACCCAAAAGAAGTGAAATATCTGGCCTTTCTATTGCTAATATAGTATTTAAAGCAAAACTTTGAGTGCAGGGATTAATGACTGCTTTCAAATTTTATGACTTCATAGTCTCCCACATTTTTGTGAAGGCTGATGATCAAGGGAGCATAGCCTTTTCCACTTATGAGTGGACCTGGAACCATAACATTAGAATTGTGTTCATGTTTTGTCACTGTTATGTGAATTTCAAAAAACACCCAGTGTTTCTTAACTTACAACTAGCCTTTGGCCACCTCCTACAGTGACATAAGCAACAGTGTATTTAGGCTAACAAGATCTGAGTTGCAAAAGACATTTGATAAAGATTAGCAAACCGGCAATGAGGAATCCTGTCACTTTTAAAATGTCTCGCTTACATAATGAACTGTCTTTCTACACAGAGAAAATGTGATATAAACTCAAACATTTTGACAGTAACTTATCTGTTTCAGAGTCACAGCATGAGGGCAGGAAAAGAAGTGATTAAAAAAGTCCCTGTGGCACCTGTTAAGATATAGAGTAATATTCTACATATTTTTTCAATTATATATGCTGATAGCATAATTCAGGTGAAAAATATCATTAAAAAAACCCATTAGACACCCTTCCTCCTTCCTCAAATAGATGCTATGAGTTACTACATTTACATTTTTAAATATACACATATTAAATATATAACACAAATGCATACACATACACATCCCTTCAAATAGACAACAAAAATAACTAATTCAGGAATCCAGATATTTAAGTATCTATTATCTTACATCAAAGCAGACATGATGGGGAAAATGAAATGTTATAGCTTGAATTCCAATTTTGATATACGTATATGTAGCTTTGAAAATTAAATGCACCTGTTAGAGTCAACTATGATTCAGCATGTGCCCTTTTTCTGGAATTACTCAAAGCAGCCTCCTTATAAACCAGTCTTCAAGTATTATTCATATTTCAACAAGAAGTCAAAACACATGATGTACAAAGCCTTTTAAAGGCTTCCCTTTAAAGGAAAGAAAAAAATAATGCCCCTTTTTAATGGAAAAAACAAGTGATATTTTCACTCAGTTCTTCCTACGACTGAGTTACATTACTGTCATCTTACATGTGAGCCTTCTTAAATATAGAAGAGATACTCATGGAGAAGGGATAAGAGTTTGGATTACTCTGAATAATTACCCCTCCTCAAAAAGAAGAGATACTCATGGAGAAGGGATAACAGTTTGGATTACTTTGAATAATTACCCCTCCTCAAAGTCTAACACCAAAGCAAATACATTGCTGTTATGGAATTTTTAAAATATTTAACTGTGTTAATTAGAATAAGATATTACAAGAACTCAGGAAAAACAGCTTGAAGAGACAAGATTGTAAAATGCAAAGCAATCTAGAAAATGTTGTCATTGCCAAGAATGTACATTCGATTTCACTTTAGTCGTATAGATTCATGTAGTTATGCTGATAGAAAATTAAATAATTGGAAAGGATTGGTAGATGATTTAGAAAGTAAAGGTCACAGAGTCAGATTATTTGCAAAAGAATTAATATGGTTTTGCATGTCACAGAAAATTTTATTTCATGTATAAGAATTTTTATGCTATTCATAATGCCTGGTTCTTTTATATTTTTCCTGTTCATTCCTGTGAGATTCAGACTTACCTCATTCCATAGTTTCTTATTCTCTGCATTTAGTTTGCCAAGGTAGTCTTTGTCTTCTGTCAACACCTGTGAATAAACATTTGCGAGCCCCACGTCAACCGTCCAGGAGGCCCCTCAATGCTTCCACAGGTACAAGAGATGAGAAATTCTGTGGGTAAGCTCAGTTTTTCTGTTGCTTTGCTCTCTGCCCTGTAGGTTTTCTAGAGGGCGAAATTATATAACTTCAAGTAATACAAATAAGCAAAACACATGTATCTCACAAGACCCTGGACTACTAAATGGCAGAATAATTTCTTTGCTAGTAGAATAATTGACCCACATACATAACTACAACAGCTAATGATTTTCTGTCCTAGCTATTGAGACAATGTCCATTCTGCTACAAGAGTCTTGTCTTCCCAAATTCCCCCTTCATAGATATGTTCTGCTTTGTATTGAAACATCAGCTTTTGCCTCTAGCCACTATATTTTTCTGTGGGAACCATTTACTGTTACATTCATACATTATGGTTCTTGAAAATTCCTGGTAATTTTTGGAAAAATCCATTGCATTGGTACTCTATTTTCCAAGGTAGCTTTCTGCTTTGGGTCACAGTAGGCTGTCTTCCAGATTGTGCTGCAGGCCAGCCACCTACTTATGGATAAATGTTTTCTGCAATGACACAGGGAATCGGAGGACATTCATACTTGGAGGAGGATCTTTTTCTTTTCTCCTATTCTTGCTCTCGATCTGTTAATATTTTCAAGCAACTAGTAACGACGGTAGGATTGGACTCAGTGATCTTTGAGGTCTCTTCCAACCAGGTTGATTCTATGATTCTATGAATTCCAGAGAAAATTTTTGTCCCCCATGTATACAAATCTTCTCCAAAGATTCTTACTTGCATCTTACAAAATGCCCTCTCCTCTTTACCTAAAAGATTCTTACTTGCATCTTACAAAATAATCAGACTGACCTTATGATCCATTATTAGAATAAACAAGATCAAATATTCTTTCCTGCCCTCTCCTCTTTACCTTCTTTTCACATATTTGTATTTACTTTGTAAACAAAATATCCAAGATTTTGAGAAAATTTATGTATGCTCTACGTATAGGCAAGTGATTTTCATACTGTCAACAGAAATATAAATCTAGATAGAATGCTCTGGTTTAATAAAAACATTGTGTTATTGTTTTCTTAGCAAATATAAAATGCAATAAAAATTTTTCCTTGTTGCTTGTATTTTTTCTTTTGTGTAGGGTCATCATGCCATAAATATTCCACAAAGAAGCTACAATGAAAATAGTGCCCTGCTTTTGTTGCTTCTTAATACTAGTTTGAAGTGGTTTTGGTGCCTTAGTCCTTTTATTGACATTGAGTGTCTTTATGTTATAGTTCATCTTTTGCCTAAGTGGTTTGACTTTGTAGACAAAGAATGTTCTCAATGAGATTTTTGTGGGTTTCAGTCTTACAAAGTTAATCAAAACCATCTACCTGCCTTTAAAACTACCCATGAAATCTGGTTACATCAGAGTTCTGACTACTTGCTGACATTTTGGTAGTTTAGCAGTTTACTATATAAATATATATACTGACTGCAGTGATTGCCCATGTGTGCTTGTGTCGAGGACTACATTCAGTTCAGGTAGCTCATGTGTTCGGGGTGGAGGAGCCCTAGGCAAGAGGCCGATCTTTGCATAACAAAGGCCATGTGGACCTGTGGCGAAGCCAAGTGACAGGACACAGAGATACATCAGGAGTTGATAACCCCCAGAACTTTCTTGTGCTTAGCCTGTAAGGGTATAAAAGCCCAGCGTGTCCTTTGTTCAGGGTCCCTCTTCAGAGGCACTCAGTGCACACTGTTGTTATTTAGTTATTATACCAAGATTAAATTCTTTTAAGGAATGGGGTGTCTGAGACTGCTGTGGGAAACCTGGGATTGAGTCAGTAAGGAAACATGGTCTGACCATGTTAGTGAGGGGTGTGTAGCTCTGAAGGGGCTTTGGACCAGCTCAGATGGTGTGAGAGTGACTGTCAGAGTGGCTCCTGGCTGGTTGGAGAAGGACGTTTCCTTAACATATGATGAGTTTGAGAAAATATGAAAGTAACAGAATTTCTGGTACCTTTTTCAATTGCCAGAAGCCTAGACATAACAATATAGTCAAAGGCAGTTATAACAGCTGAATTAAAGTGCAGTAACTTCTTAAACTGCAGTAATTTAATTATAAATTTAAGCCATTGCATTAAATCCTGGAGGGGTTTAGTGTCTACTCTTTGAGTCTGATTCTTGAGGAGAAAAAACAAAATAAAGACCTACCTCCAAGGATACAAGCAGCGTCACAGACTCTCTTATTTGTTCTCTTAACCTTATAAATTGTATCAACATGGATGCTTCTGCCTACAAATAGGTAAATCTAATGGAGTGAATAATTCACTTTGGAACATTTGATTAAAAATAGCATCTTGGTCTGAAAAGATCTTTTGGGCCCACCCAGCCTTCCTGTACTAAGCATTTGACTTAAATAAAGCAGAATTGATTTTTAGTTTTTAAATTATTTGGGATTTTGCTTAACAAAAAATAATTCAGCGGCCAATAAATATAATATAATAAAAATTAGTATTCATTACACAAAGTAGATTAAGAGTTCCTGCACATTTGTAATAAAAAAGCAACAAAGACCAATAAATAATAACAAATCAAAACTATATGTGAGTACGGGAAAAAGCCCAGGCAATAATTTATGCGATTAGCCTAAGCTTGATCTTGGACACTAAAGGTGACAAAATATTTATCTATACTCCTAACTGGTAAGTTGATGTTACCTAGATAATTGCTGTCAGTTTTATTTGGATTGCCTAGCAAATTAAAAAAGTGTAGTAAAAACTAAAAAGACATTAAAGTGGCCTGTGTTTTCAATGGCTTCTGCTTTTATCAGTAGACATTTTCACACCTTGGGATATTTCTGTTCAGTAACGACTGTAGATGCATATCCATGTTAGTTTTATTTCATGCCATAACGAATTCAGGAGAGGAATGGTCTGAAAAATAACAGCAAGAGTCATCTTAATACTTAAACATATGACTAAAATAAATTTGGGTTACTTTTCTGACAGAAAAGTGATTCTTCCAAAGTATTATATATTTACACTCTTCCCCAGCCTGTATTGCTGCTTGGTGTTGTTGCGTTCCATGAGCAGGACCCAGAACTTAGTCTTATTAAACTCCATGCTGTTGTCCTCAGCCCACTGATCATGTCAGTCTAGGTCACTCTGTAGAGCTTTCCTACCCTCAGGCAGAACAACATTCCCACCCATTTTAGTGTCATCTGCGAATTTACTGAGGGTGCAGTCAGTCCCCATATTCAGATCATCAATAAAGATGTTATACAGGACCGGCAAGCAGGACCTTCCTTTCATAAATCCATGTTGGTTGGACTTGATCCCCTGGTTGCTCTGCATATGCTGTGTGATAGCACTCAGGATGATCTCCTCCGTGACCTTGCCTGGAACCGAGCTTAGGCTTACAGGCCTGTAGCTCCCTCGATCCTCCTTCCAACCCTTCTTACAGATGGATGCCACGTTCACTATTTTCCAGTCAGCTGCAACTTATCAAGTTATCCAGGACTGTTGGTAGATGATTGTAAGTGGTTTAACAAGTTTTTTGACACTTCCCTTACTACCCTGGGGTGGATCTCATCAGGGCCCACGGACTCATGAGCATCCAATTGACATAGCAAGTCACTGACCATCTCCTCCTGGATTACGGGGGCTTCATTCATATCGCCATCACCAACTTTCAGCTTTAGGAGCTGAGTATCCTGTGGACACGCAGTCTTGTCATTAAAGACAAAGGCAAAGAAGGCATTGAGTACCTCTGCCTTATACACATCCCCTGTCACTACACTAACCTCGGCGTTTATCAACTGATGAGCAACCACTGTGACCCTCCTGTTGTTCCTGATAAAAACTATATTTTGTCATCCTTGACTTTAATGGCTACATCAGGTTCCAGCTGGGTTTGGTCCTCCTAATCTTCTCCCTACATGACCTCTCAGTGTCCTTATAGTCTTCCCAACTTGCCTGACCCTCCTTCCAGAGATGATATGTTCTCTCTTGTTTTTCCCCAACTCCCCAACTCCAGCCTAAGTTATCTATTTTCCTCAATGACTTGACTTCATACACATAGGGACAATCTGCTCCTGAATGTGTAACAATTCTTTTTTAAAACACTCCCAACCTTTCTGAACTTCTTTACCCTTCTGGACTGACTTCCAAGGGACTCCATCAATCCATGACCTAAACAAGTCAAAGTCTGCCTTCCGGAAGCCATGACCTAAACAAGTCAAAGTCTGCCACCTTCTAAGGTGGAAGTTCTGCTGCTGACCCTCATTACATCACCTACTTGATATTACTTTGTGACTTGTGAGATCATCTAACCTCTGTAGTGTCCTAGACAGAGAGAATAATCTCATCTTAAACCACAAAGAGAAGAATTTTTGTCCTCAGTAGGAAGATTAGATGGTGGAGAAAAACAAATTTTGCTTAAGGTCATTTTTTAAAAAAACGTTGGTATCAAGTGAACACTTTATAGCAGATTGGCTTTGATCTTTGCTTGTTTGCTTCTATCTCCTTTCCCATTTACAATGACAGACTAAACCCACTGCACTGTGAGCTAACCTGTTCACTGTGATGCTGTAATCAATTAAACCCCTTAGCCTTCCTGCCCACCTTCCTGTTGGTTAGTTTGTAAGCGGAACTTAGGTCAAAAAGTACCGACGACAAACTTGTTCAGTAGTCTCCTCACTACTTTAGACCACTTGCAAAAAATAAGACACCTGCAAAACAGCAAAGTCTCCATACAAAATAACCTTATTAAGAGCAAATATTTGAATATGTTGATGTGCTTGATTCTAGTTAGCAGAAACCTTAGAGAGCATTAAGGCGTATGCAAACAGTGTGCCAGACAATAAATAGTTGCAAAATACCATTTCATAAATATTTGACCAGAGAAACGGGATCACAATTTTTCACAGTTCTATACTGTTTTTGCTTTGGTGTATGTGTATAGATACACACACACACACACACACACACACACACACACACACAGGGCCATATTTGAAAGGTAATGGGTTTGTAGACTATCAGCTCTCAAGGTTTAACTTGAAGGTGCATTAATGAGAAACTTTCCTAGCATAATCTGCGTCAGGGTGATCCGAAAACTCCTGTATGTATGACAGGGCTTTATATGTTTTTTGCGGGTTCAGACCTGCTCTCCATCTCTGCAAAATGGTTTAAAATCATTGAATCAACCAGGTTGGAA
>NW_008691273.1:0-19511 GCF_000695815.1 Acanthisitta chloris | reverse complement strand
TGATGGCTCTGGAAGGCTGTGCTGTGTCTGCGTCCTGGCTGGTATGGCGAAGAGAGAACCTGCAAAATCGTTTCCAAGTGCAGTTTGCCACCTGGATGCAAACACGATCTGCTTTGTTAGTGAGAGTTACGCACTTCTTGAAACGCTTCTAACAGTGTGGTAAAGCTCTTCTTCACCGGCTGCCTGGAAATGTATTCCCTGCAAGTGACTGGCCCTTGGGTTGCTCTGTGCAGGGAGATCTCTGGCTGATGGGCTTCATTTTCTGTGCTGGGATGCTCCTTTTAATTGCACTGATATCATTTAGCAGTTCAGGTGGACCGTTAGTGTATCTGCAGTAATTTAAGCATCAGGGTTTCCACAGAATATTGCTGGGACTCTGGGAGTCCTCAGGGAGTCAGGACATGCTCCTGGACACTGCCTGAAGCTCACACAACTTTTGAAAATACCGATCATAGCTGCTTGCACACCTCTCTGTGAAGGTAGATCCTTTTGTAAATGATCTCTAAGAAACAAAATGTTTTAGTGATGGTAGTGTCATCTTATTTTCCAAATCAGCTTAATGCTGGGAGCAGAACCCTTGGAGGGGAAGTGGGACTAGGACTGCTCTGGATAATTGTCTTGCCTTTTCCCTTAGCGATGGGTTTGTCTAGAGACTGGTGGTTAATGCAACAGCTGCAATGCAGACCTGGGGCAGAAATGTGGAGACCACACCTGTGTTGAAAGGAGTGAGAGTGAGTACTTGGCAAGGTCTGTGCTTCCCTTATCACCTGTGTCCTTCTATGCCAAACTGGACCTGAAATTTAGATGAGATGTCACTCTGCTCATCTCTCCTCCTTTACACAGTGCTGCTTCACTTTGTGATGTGAACTGTCAACAGGTCACTGGTGAATTTGCAGTTATTTTTCTTGGCAGACCCACAGGTATAAACTGCAGGGAGAGGCTGATGGTTCTTCTGACTGAGGCTCTGGGGAGGGTGGGAGACTCAGCTCAGACTTAAGAGAGCCAAGTAGTATTTTTTTGAAGACTAATACAGATGCCCTCTAGGCATGTTGCCTAACAGCTGCTTTCATTTTCCAAATGGGGCTAAGTTAAGATCACACATAGTGAGGATTATCAGTTCCTGGTGAAACTTTTGGATAATACACAAAATAGAGACCATTATTACTGACAGCTGAGTCTTTAGACACTGTAAACAACCACCCTGGAGTTTAGACTGTTCCTGGTTCCAGTGAACCTGAAGGCAACAGCCTCATCAGTTCCATTGGGACATGGTGATGGTTTATGGATTGATACATTGTTATCTGTTTATATTCTAAGTAACAGATTTTTCCCAAATATTCTGAGCACTGTTATTTCTGGCTTCACTTTGAAAGCTTTGTCTTCTTTTTGAGGAGACAGTGTGGAACAACCATAAAAATGCATAAATGTTCTTAGTGTATTTTGTTAATACTATGTGCTTGGTGAGAAAAGTCCAACTACTCCAGCAGTGACATGAGTATAGGAGAACACTTTGGGATGATTTTGATGCTCTTTTTTTGCTATGAATATTATTTTAAATTTCCATCAGACTTACTGTGGAAAATTACCAATTCTACTTATCTGACCTTATAGTGTTTCAAAAATACAGTAATACTTTTCAGGGAAAATGAGTTTTGCTTAGTTGTCGGTTTGTTTGTAGTGTTCTGGGTTTTTTCTACTTTTTTTCTTGTTTCCTGCCCAGAATCTCTTTATGTGCTGTGGGTGTGTGAAATGTTGTGAGCCTGGGTCTAGCCAGACTGTGTAAAACCTTTCAGAACTGGGTGCTGGAGAAGTTAACAGCTTTAGTAATGTGACTAGTTAAGTTAGCAACTGTGAAGTATTTGCTGACGTTCCAGTTTGCCTTTTTTAAAAAATATATATGTAAGCAGTTTATTTTACAGAAGAAACCTTAGGAAATCACAATAGATCCACTACTTACTTGTGTTCTGTCTCCTCAGTTTAACCCAGGACGACAGGCAGGCTTGGCCCTTAGACTGAAATGTCTTGGTACAGCTTGACATTCACATGGTGAGCAAGAATATTCAAAATTTTAGTGGTAAAATCTGTTTACAAGAAACACCTGCAAGTCTTCTAGGGAAGAGACAAACCATTAAATTCCAAGGTGTAGAGTACCTGCTGTCTACTGCAAATAATACTCACGTGAGTGGATTTTCCCTGGGGGTAACTTTTACTATAAATAGGAGCTCTTGGCCATATTGTAGCATCTGGCACTGAGGCTGCTGGTGACAGGAGAACTCAGCCCAGGCTTGGGCTGCTGTGCTTATTAGGAATAAAAGATTTCAGGTATGATGTTTTCGAGACTTCTAGAATCAAAGTATTCCTGTGTCAAAATACATAGAGCTTATTCCCATGAGCTGTAAGCAGTATGTGTCTGAAATGGATACACACTTTGAAATAGCAATTAAATGAAGCCTGTTCCTGCAAAATGGAAGCAATCTTATAAAAACTTCCTTAAACTAAGCAGAAGCAGCCATACATTTCTGCTAGATATTGTATGGGCACACAAAGTATTCCACTGCACATTTACGTTGCTGACTGCTACAGATAGTGATTTTAAGCTGCTGTTTCTTCCGTGGCTTTCAGGGATCTGTTTCAGCCCTCTGGAGAAGGGGGAGCTGCTAAACTACTGATAACTCAACCAGCTTTTTGTTCTTCAAAATGGGCTCAGTAGATTGAGCCCGAAGCTCAGTTAATTACTGAGAGGTCTCAGGCTTTCTATGTTTGTTGTCAAGATATGTGGGCAGTATTTCCAATGGTAAATACAGCTGCAAGGACTGTGGCAGAGTTACTTTCTGCAGGAGAATGTCTGTTGGGATCCTGATTGGGCTTGGAGCACTGTTAACCTGTGGCAGGGGGAGAAGGATGGTCTTGTAATACTGACTATAAGACTTGTACGTTTTGGGGCTGTATGTAGGAGGGAAACTCAGTGGGTTTTTTTCCATCTTATGTATAAAGTTCAAATACTTGTTCCTTTCTATCTCTAGACATCCTTCCCATCTAGCTGGAGGATAGAGGGATTATTAATCAGGAGTTCTTTTTACACTACAGCTCAATAAAAGCTCCAGTGTCTCTTTTTTATTTTAATCTAGGTAGCTCTAAAGAACCATCTCACCCCGAGGGGCATTCCACTGATGTTTGCAGACTCTGTTTTGCTCTTGTTAAAGCACCTGTTGTAGAGGTACAGCTGTGTGGTGATTGTTCAAGCTTGACAGAACCCCTTCCAGTTTCGAGTTGTACCAACGGTGTGGAGTATCTTTGGGCACATTCTTCCTTTAGGGCTTTGCTTTGGTTATCTGGGTGTTTTTGAGAATGAGTGCAGTTTTTCAAGCAGGGAGATACAGGAATACATAACTTTACATGTTCTTTTCTTTTGGAGAAAGCTATTTTTTGTCATCCTAGAAATGTGCTTTCTTGAGGTCTTTCTGGAATACATGGTGCTCCTTTATTGAGAGAATAGTTTGCCAGGTTTCTGAGATAGGAAGGGCCTAAGGCTGACTGCAGAGTAGTGTATCCTGAAATCTGTCTAGGCAAGCATCCCCCATCAGCCCAGACTCTTTCTGTTCTCTGTGGCAGTGACTTTAAATGGTATCCTGAGATTTGTTTCCTTTCACATCATTTTTGGCAGCCGGATTCATCAAGGGAATTGCAATAACCCTAGAGTTGGAAATGGGTAGCTTGATAAAAAGATGCTTCACGAGCCAGTTCCTCTGCAGAGCTATTGTTCTTGCACAGTGAAAATGCTGTATGCTTTCTTACAAAGGCATAATTGCTTCTTGAACCAGAGGCTAATTTCTTGAAACAAGCTGCAAAGAGACTGAGAGACATTTAACAGTGTGTAGCCAGGGTCTTTTTAAAGTGGAGGCTGGAGTAAGGTGAAGAAGGAACATGAAAGTTGACTTTACATCGATTTTTTCCAGTCAAAGGTTTTACCCACAAAGCTTCTTGGTAAGTTGTCACACTATTTCTGCAGGTGGCTGGCACTGGTGATGCAACTGATGTGGGATTGTCACAGGACTGTTTGTGCTTGCCCCTCTGTGCTCAGAGCAGGGTAGCCACTGCTGCTTTCCATTTTAGGGTTTGGTTTCATGACATGCTGAAGGAGTTCAGAGCCAGCACTGTCTGGACGCTGTATTATCATCAGGTCTGAGTGTGAGAGAGAGAGCTTGAACAATTGGACTGACAGAAACACTGCCAAAATTCTTACTGAATTCCCTTTCCACGGCAAACAAGGTATCCCCACTGCACTCAAGTCAAAGCCTTTTCTCTCAGCAGCAGGTAGCTTTGTGTACAGCCCAGCTGAGTCCAGGGAAGCAGATCACTTGCCAAGCTGTGTCAGTCCTTGTGAGCAATACAGCCAGCAAATTCCTGATCCTAACAGCTCTGCACAAGGCTTTTTAAAGCTGTTCCTCAGCAGTGCTGTCAATGCATCAGGGCAGCCTGACCAAAACCTGCTATTAATGAAATAGCATGTTTTGATATTTGTTTGTTTCTGACATTCTGCAAGTTTTTTCCAATATTTGTAAAACTCCTGGAATTTCACCACCTCAAAGACTATCTTCAAAAAGAGCTTTAGCTGAACTTCATTTTGTAATAGCTCCAGCTTTTCATCTTTTCCAGTTATCTGATTAATTTAAAAAGCTTTTGTCCCATAATTTTTAAGACTATTCAAATTCTTAAACATCTAAAATGTTATTGTGTTTTTATTAAGCTCATTTTTGCCCTTTAATGTCCTTTTAAGTTTTGCTTTTTTATAAAAAAATCCACCTCTTCCATAATGTCTCTGGAAGGGTTTGGTTTTGGCTTTTTGGTTGCATTCATTAGCTTGAGTGTAGCAAGTTTTAATAAATACTTCACTTTGATTTATGTGGAGTTTTCTCTATTGCTGTGATGGCTTTGGCTTGTATTTTGAAATCTATTGCTGTTTTCTAAAGTACTTCTTTTTGCCAAATTCTGTTTTGCATTTCCTGTCATCTGAGCTTTTATGTACCTTCCAGTGCTTTAAGTTAACTTTCATCTTGGAAGCAGAGACATACAAACCACAAGGTTCCAGTAAGCACTTCTGGAGCTTGGAGCTAGTTTTGACAATTTCTGCTGAAGGGGTCAACTCTCCAAGCCCTTCTTGCCACCACTCTGTAGGTCTCCCAAGTGCTTGTCCAGGTAGGAACGTGTTGCTCCTAAAACATCCAGCATGTCCTTGAAAATTAGGGGCTAGCTCTGAATAAGGCAGTGCTGCAAGCTGGGCCTGTACAGTGGCTGAAGGAGCTGTAAATCAGAGGGTCAGCAGTCCACCCAGTGATTATTCACTCGTGGTATTGTTAGATCTGAAGGAATTAACTTGGATTGGTATCCCCAGCGTACTAGGTGCATGCAAATGCTGAGAATGACCAAATAATGTGAAAACTGTTGGGGTGCTTGTGCCTACCTGACTTTGTGCCTTGGAAAAATTTCCCCTGCCGTGGTGGGAATGCACCCTGCCTCACCCTTGCTTCTCTTCAGCTTCTTCTCATCGCCCGTGGAACTGGAAACATGAACAGCGGAGTGGCAAAGCCCTTTGCTAATTTGTTCTTTGCTATTTTAGATGAAGATAAAGCTCATTACAAAATGAGCTGTCAGGTGAAGGGTCACCCTTTTATTGCCTTTTCTACTGGCACGTCCCATGGCGACTGGGACCTTGAGAATTTGGCATCGTGAGGTGGCCCTGCCTATACTGGACATCACGAGGTCAGTGCCATCAGTGTGCACTCAGCTTCCTCTCTGCCTGCAGCATTGCTTCCTCCCCATGGCATGGCCTGGGCTGTCTGAGGATAGCTGTGGTCTCACTGAGTGGCCCTTGGAACAATCACTTTCTTGATTCCCCATCCAGCATTTCAACTGAATCATGCTTGTGCAGATACACTCAAGTGAAAATGCTTCTTTATGCTTGAGTTATGCTGGCAAGTGTTATAAGGTGTTTCTGCAAACTTTAGGGTTCTTTTTCCCCCTTGCTTCTCCAGGTGAGGTCATAGGCATGAGGATGTACCAAGAGCACAGGGTATAGGTATCTGTTTGTCCACTGTAAGGTCTTCTTGTCCAAAGCAATTCCACCATTCTTTTTCAGGTGACTGAAGGTGTGTTTACATGTCTCGTGTTGTAAACCTGCTTTCTTGGGATGATCAGCTCCTCTGGTTGACTGACAGATTGTCCTTCTTGTGTTTTCAAAGGGCTCTATCCCTTGCTGTGTGTACAGTTTGAGTTAGCATATGCTCATGGTGACAGCTTGCATGAATCCAGGCTTCTGTTCTGGAATAAACTGGTCCAGTGTGACTTGGAGCCTGAAACTTCTGTTGTAATTTTGGCTGAATGCTGGAGGTGACCACTTTAGAAGCGTGTTTTATGAGTGGAAAGTAACACATGCAGTGGTTTCATGATCAGAGGCTGCGCTCCCTCCCATTGCTACATCTGGAGCTGAATGTCTGCAGGATCACATGTTCATGAGTAACGTTAGGAAAAATGCAGAGCTCAGTCACAGCAGCGAATCCACAGTGAGGTTGTGCTGGGCTTCCAGAATCAGCCAAGAGCAGAATTTGTCTCTGAGGACTTGAAAAATTTTGCATTTGTGGTACTAGATAAAGAACCTTAATCTGTAAAATATCTGCTGGAATTAAAAAAAAAAAAAAAAAGTTTTGCCCATTAAAAACAGGAAGTAATTTTATTAATCTGTAAATGACTTGCTAATGCACTGCTTGCTCCACCTTACACTGAGTAGCAGCAGAATTCTTATATGGGAAATATTCCTTTGAAAAAGCTCATTTACACAAAATCCACCTGTGATTCTGGTGTGCCTAAGGAATGTGACCATAACAATTACATTCAGAAGGGGCAGTGCCTGCAGGATTAATCACTGATTTCTAAAAATACCTGCCCAGATGTGTTCTGCTTGGTAGAAGTGTGAATGGTAATTACGTAGTCTTTGTATTGAAAGGGATTTATTTATTTTTACAACAATGGGCTGTGCTGTTGCTTAGTGCTCGACTGAAGCTTTGAACCAAGGTAATTCTGCACATTTGTGTAAACAACCTTTTTCTTCTCTGAAACCGATAGCTTCTGTAGGTACTGTTATTCAGAACACAATACACTGCAGAGAAACTTGTTCCAAGAAATGAATTGCAGCACAAAATACCCCACAAACTACATATAGAATATTAGCAGTGCATGCATGTAACATGCATCTGCAAGCACAACGTGCTTGTATCAAGTTTTCTGTCTTTTCTGAAAGAGTAATTTCATAGCCCTTATCAGGCAATTAAACTTTTGGACCTCAGCAGTTTTGCTATATATAAAAAACTTTATTTTAAACAGTCTAGTCTGGTGCTTTTGGGGTGATAATCTGGGTATCCTGCAGCTTTTATGTATTACCTGTCTTTGAAACTCTGGCCTTGAAGGAACCCCCCATTTCAGACAGGTGGAGGTCTCTCTGTAGTGATGCCGGTGTTGCTTAGTAACAGCAGCCTGGGCTGTAGGTACCTCCTGCCCACTGCAGCCCACACAAGGGAACAACCCAGCAGTGCCCTGTGGTCAGCTGTACCCTGAGTGCAGGCCTGGCAGGCTGCCCCTGCTGAGAGCAGTGAGTGTCAGGTGTGGGAATGACCTGTCACACACCACTGATGCTGCTCTGTTTCTCCAGGATATTTCCTCAACATCGTCAATAGTGATTTTGGCCTAAAATGAGTGAAACACACGACAGAAACAATCGTATTTCCTTACTGTAGGTACTGATCTTACCCTGCACTTTCATGGTGTTTGATGCTCCTCCAGATCTGTGTGTGCTTCACTTGCACTCTTCAAATATTTTTTCCCTTGCTCCAGCCAAAATGTCAACAAAACATAAAACTTGTAATAGTACCAGAAACCCTCTACTCTTTCAGTTTGTGTGACAGAGCTGGAAAGAAACAGGAGCCAAATGACAGTTCTCTGCCATCTGTTTTAGTTGATAAATGAAGACACTGAGCGCAGTTCAGCCCTGACTTTAGGCCCTGGCACTGTGCCTGTTTAAGCCAGAGCAGTATCTTCACCCCAGTTCCTGGGTCAGTTTCCATTCAGAGGGAGAAGGTAAATTAACTGAGCATTGCCCAGAGAAGCAGTTACTTTATATGTTTTCTTATTTTTTGTTGCTTTAGCCTCAGTCGCTATGGAAATGTTGGCTCACACAGCGCAGTGCTCGGCCTTGCGCTCTTCTCAGTAATTTCTAAACCTTTTGATTGACTTCAGTCATGTCTGCTGGAGACTGTGAGCACAGAACTCTGAGGAAGTTGAGTTTCTCTAGCTTTAGTGAAAATCCTGTGGGTGCTGTTCAGTGCCACCTGCCCATTAGTTCCAGTGAAGCTCTGATCTGACTACACCTTGTCATATTCCTCTTTCCAGTGTGCATGTCAGAAGGGACATGGGACAGGCAGAGTATGGGCATGTTGGAGGAAGACAGTAGACACGTGGCTCCATAGTTTGCTCAGAAAACAGCTGCAGTGTGACCACAAGAAGGGCCAGTCCTGGACTACTGTGAATGTCAGCATATCAAAATCTCTGCTGAGTTATTCTGCTTTCCAGCAAGTATTAAGACACACTGTCTGCTACATACTGATGTTTCTCTTGTCTCATTCATGTCCCAAGGAAAAATCAGGCCTCCAGAGCCTGTGGGCTTAGCATTTAGTTTGCCATGTTTGGGGTAATTATGGAAGAAGACCATCAGGCAGAAGGAAACACATCACGTGTGAGCAGTTAGATGGGAAATGAATGAGATTCTTGTTGGCTATTTGTGCACAGCTCTGCTCCTGTGAAGCCCTACCTAGAAAATGTTCTTGCCATTTGGAGAGTTGGCTGAATGGTCTGTTTACTCCTTTTCATGAAACTTGATACCAGAAATTGGTAGAAAAAACTGTGTTAGTTCAGGTGCTAATGACAAATGAGTGCAGATGATAAGCTGTGTGGTTGGGTGTTGAGGGAACAGGCTGCAGAACACGGGGGGAGCGTGTGCTCCTTCTCAGAAGCTTGTTCTAGTTAAATGACATTATCTGAACATCTGAGAAGCTGTTAAGGAAGAAGTCTGCCAGAATTTTCTTGTTCCTACAGGAAAAATAACAGTATTACCCCCCCAAGACAGAGTTAAAGAAATGCCTCAAATGTCAGGACAGTGAATTGGCTTACAGTGCTGCGTTTCTATTTAAAGGAAGCCCAAACTCTGACATAGAACTTCAGTAGTCAGACAGAAAAAGGTGGTTGGCTTTTTCAGTACTTAAACATATTTCAGCTGCTGTGAGTTACTGGAAATTACTCTACTTGCTTAGTAGAAAAGGAAATTGTTCTACTGACACCGTGGAGGGCTAAGAAGCTGTGAAAATGAGCATGGTGGTTTCTTAACTGTGTGTATTTTCTGGTCGTACAAGAGATGCTAATCATGAACTCGTGACCTCTTTTTTTTCCAAAACAGACATAATTAAAAACTGTAGAATTAAAAAAAGTCAAAGCAACTTAAACTAACTTCTCTTGAGACTGTACCAAAATTGTATCATTATATAAAGAAACGTTTATCAATTTTTTTCAGATAAACCAAAATATCATTTTGGTATAAGACTAATTTAATTTACTTGCTTTTGATTTTAGTAGGTTTTTTTATAGTATCTTGTGTGCAGTTATCAAGAAATGAATAATTTTGCTTAGTCTGAAAATGTAGCTATTTTAAACCGTGTCATCAGATTTGCTTTTTCAATTGAAGAATGCTCACAGAACTGCTAGAGAGTTTGTGTGTTGTGTAAGACATTTTCTCACACTGGGGCCAGGAGGTAAGACACCAGGTATTGGTTTTTTTGTTTGTTTGGGGTTTTGTTCGTTTTTTTCCCCACCTGATTTGGTATATATTCATTTAAAGACTTGTCTTTTCTATTAGTAGCTTAGGTGGTGACATTAGTCTACACCCACACTGGAGGAAAAAACCATGCAAGATAAAGTAAAATTCACTAATGGCAATTGTTCTCATCTGTATGGGTAAAGAAAACAGAGGAAAAGAAAATGTGCAGGGAACAGGGAGTTTCACAAGAGATTATTTTTACATAAAATTTTAAAAAAAATGAAGAGGAACTTAGAAATGAAGGCAAATACCAAGTAGTCCAGTTCTGTGAAGTCCTCGGTATCCTCACTGGGGTTTGAAGGCTTTCAGTGCCACAGCCTTGAGCTTTGCTAAAGAGTATTTATGCTGGAAAATATCCCAAGAGCAAGAAAGACCTGACCGTGAGATCTCTGTCTCCTATATGTATGTATTGGTGTGTGTCTGTATACATATATGTATCTTTCAAAATATACCCAAGTGCCTTCATTTGCCGTCGTGGCTCTGTGTGTGTGCACCTGTCTCAGCTCACAGTCATCAGAAGACCACAAAGCAGAAACCTGCCTGCCTGGCTCAGCAGAGTGCTCAGCTGTTGTCTGTGAGGGAAGGGCTTTTGTGTTTCCCCCAGCAGTGAGACAGGCACGTTCATTATGTGTAGACAAGTCTAAATGGTTATAACACTGTTATAAGACTCATTGGCTTCTTAGATCAGAACCATAATTGCGAGATTTTTTGTAATTTAGGAGACTAATAGATGCTGTATAAATATAAGCTAAAATATTGGCAGTAGAAGGGATGGGGAGAGACTTTTGAGCACTATAATCTTTATTTTTTTCCACTTTTCTTACCTCGTGGCCAACCCTGTGTTTATCAGAGCAGTGCATGCAGCCCTAGGGCAGCTGGAGACCACCACCCTGGTATCTGGCCATGGGGTGAAGGGGCCAGGACTGGCAGGTGGTCCAGATCCACCTCCTGCATAGCAGCAGTAAAGCAGAGGGGACAGGGGTGCAGTGGACTTTGATTTGGAAGGAATAACAGGAATGATGACAGCTACTAAGTACAAAAAAATAAAAGGCTGGAAATGCTGGGTGTGAATAAATGTAATGAGTATAAAGTGTAAGCATTTTGGAGTTGCCCCATGCTCAGAACATTGCAAAGGTACATGGTGCAAGTGTAGCTGGAAGCAGTTGGATGGTGCTGCTGTGATTTAATACGTACCTTTTACAGGATTTAATGGTTTAGTGGGCATGGTGGTATTTGGTCAAAGGTTGGACGTGATCTTGGAGGTATTTTTCAACCTTAATGATTCTATGATTCATTTTGCTTGGGATTCCCTGCTCCTTGAAGTGTTCTCCCTCATCATCACTGTTCCTGTTTGGTGCTCTGCTTTGGGAGCTCGTGTGTACCCATATGCACACAGAGGAAGAGTTAAAGCCCAGCTTGCTTTCCCTTCCATTTTTCTGTTCTCTTCTTAGTCTTGTCCTGCCTGAGCCCTTCAGTGCTGCCTCTCTTTTCTGAAGGGTTCCCCTGGGTGCTGTACTGTCCCCTCCTCCTCCTGCCACAAGCAGTAGGGTGCATCCTGTTTGGGGTTACTGCTATGTCACATCAAGTGACATGCATGAGCAGGAGAAGGGGAAAGGGAAACAAAGGGCCAAGGGAGTGATTACTTTGCCAACAGCTCCTTAAAAAAAAAAAAAAAGAAATCCAACAATACAACCCAGTCCCAAATGTCCTGGAGGCACTGACAGTTATTGCTGTCCAGCACGTGAGCCTTTCTTTCCTGTTGATGCAGTGGAATAAATAGCTTCACGGGGTGCTGTGGCTGGTTCACAGCAGGACACCTGCAGCACTGGGCTTCTTCAAGTTTCCACATCTTAGAGATGCTCATGTGGACAGCATGAAACCTGCTGGCAAGCTGTGGTGGCTGGGAGTACCTGGAATTATGTCCTCCTCAAGTCCATTACCACCAGCAACATTATTGAACATACACTAAATATATATAGATATACATCTTGATTAAGTGCAACCTCTCCCAGTGGAACAATGTAGGTTTTATCAAGTGATTCTGTTGATTCTGTGAGGCAGAGCTGGTTTGGACTGTGTGTTCCAGCTCAATCCCAAGATAAGGAAGGTGTGTATTTGGAATGAGTTTCAGTGCTGATACCCAGGGAGGGCATGCCAAGCTGAACCTGCAATTTTTTTATCACAAAGATTTTAGCAGTAAGAAAAGCTCTGTGAACACACAGGGGCTGTGTTCAGCTGATGCTCAGAGCTTCCTTATATCTGTCCTGTGGGGTTCTCAGTAATAATTGACCAGTTCAGCTCTTCTGCAGTGGAAAATCCCTCTAGATGGATAGTTGTGTTGAAAAGCTTGGGCAATGGCCAGTCCTGCACTGTATTTTCCATTCCTACCATTCTTGGAAACTCAAAACTGTAAGCATGTAGTGAGACTTAGAAAACCGAAGGGGACAGCGGGAAACCAGAGGGTACAGAGTTCAGCGTGGCAGTGTGAGCAAAGCACTACAGAGCAAACTCAGCCAGAGCACTTTGTTAGGCTTGGTTTAAAGTTTGAGCAGGTTTTAGCTGATAGCTAAAAGCATGGTTATGTGCTCTTGTGCCTTGGGGAACCAAAGTATTCAGGACCTCATAGTTTTGGTGCATTTGTTTGTAGGTGCCAGGCTGCTCCATTTCTCTGTCAGTCTGTATTTTTTTCCAGATATTAAATGAAGTTGTATGGCCACGTGGGTTGTTCAAGCATCTGATTTTTATTTGTCCTCATGTCCTTACGAGTTACATAAAACTGAAGTCAAGCAATGTCTTTAGTGTCTGCTCTATATAGATCTACCTGAAATAGTTTCAGGTCACCTTTGCATGCTTAATTTGGAAAACAGTTGAGCAGCATGACTCTTGCCTTGGAGAATTGAGCAGTCTAGGCTCCTCACAGTAGTCTTGGGGCTCTTGCAATACCTGTGCAAATTGAGATCTCATCCCTTCTGCCAATTAAGTAGGGGCCTGTTTGACTTGTAGAGCCAGTAAGGGAGGGATGTTCAGTCCATGGGCTGGAGCCAAGTTAGAAAAGTTTTCCCTCCTGAAAAGCAGCTGTAGGATAGATCCAATCCACCTAGATATTCGTTAGTGTTATTTGGCAGATCTGTGAAATCATTCCTAATTGTTTCTGCTTCAAAGCCTGCCAGTAGTTTTGAAATGCAGCGAACTTGGTGGTTAGTAGTTTTGAAGGTTAACTAAGGAGATGGGCTAAAGGCTTCTGGGCACAGAACTGTCACAGCTGCAGGTAACCACTCTTCGTGCAGAAAGGTTGCAGAATTGGGCCAAGCATTGCACTGGACTTCTGAAGGTGCTGGAGGATGCTCAGATGGCAAGTGACCAGCACCATGGTGTCAGACAGTTGTTGATTCATGGGGAGTATCTATCATTAGGACTCGTGGGATGCCAGTGTAAATGAGCATCACGTACACATAGGGCAGCCTGGGATTTCATTCCATAGATATTAATTTGTTATACTTGTTTGTACAATCATCCTCTGCCTTTAGTTCGCAGTTGTTCCTGTGTAACTGAGATGGGGTTTTGGTGAAATCTGAGGGGCCAATAAGACTGAGTCAGCACTCTGCTTAAGCATGTGCTTTAAGTCTGTAAGTAGTTTGATTGCTCCCAATGAAACCTCTCATGTGCTTAGCATTAGGCATGTGTTTTAAATAAGTTGCTGATCCAGAATCTTTTTTTTTTTTTGAGTAAAATCTACACAAATAAGGAGGATGAGACTGCAAACACAGAGTGTTTAAAATCAAAGGTTTAGGGTAGTATTCTTCAGGAAAAAGCTTTTGGCATTTAATGAATTTTAGTGACACGCTGAGCTTAAATGTCACCTTCATTGGGAAAATGATTGTCATCTGTTAATTTCCTTGTGACTGTCTTGATAAATGACCTGGTAGCATAGCAAGCTAAAGTTCACTGTACTCCTCTACAACCCCAGGCTTTGGACTGAGTGCAGCATTTTGGGATTATCCCTGCGTCAGACCTCAGTTGAACTGAGTACATATAAATAATTGTCCACCAGCTTTTCCTATTACAAACATACACAGTTTGTGAAATTGGTTTACCATGTGCTGAAAATTTCTTTGATATTTTTAAAGCCTGTTGCTATGGCAACCAGACCCCATAACAGAAGAGCTTTTTGGTACTAAGGAGGCTAAGAAATTCAGTTAACAACAGGAATAAAGCCATAGCAAAAGAGCTTGTATTCTTTTTCCAAAAGCAAACAAACAAACCCCAGAAGAAAGCCTGGTATCCCAAAGCAGCTTGGACCTGGATTAGCAGATGGAAGGGCACACCCTGCTCGCTGGGCGTCAGAGCCTGGCCAGGAGCTCACCCTGCAGACACTTGTGCTGGTCCTTATGGTGGGGAATAGTCAGGGAGTTCACAAGCATCTTCCTCTGAAATAACTCATATGTATTTTCTTTTTCTTTTTTTTTTTTTTTTTTTTTTTTTTTTTTTTTTTGTTAGATGGAAAGGTTGAAGTGATTTGATGGTTTGGTTTATGGGCAAGGAAACATGAGTTTTGCTTCTCAGAACTGGATGTCCCCTTTGTGCTTTGCTAATACAGAAACTGGCAGAACAGGCATTACTTTTCCTTTGACGTTGGGGCTTGCAGCCCTGTTTCCTTGTGCCTCATGACTGAGTGAATCAACACCTAATTAAACAGTCACATGAGGGACAGAGTAAAATGCTGCTCAGGCACTGATCCCTGTGAATCTTTGGAGAATAACTACTTACGTCTGTCTTCCTCCTTCTCCAAGGAACCCTGAACAGCTGCAGCTTTGCCTTTTTTCTTTTTCTTCCAGGGAAAAGAATATCACGTAAACCTCAGCTAAAGCAATGCTGCCTGTGCAGATAAATGAGATTTGGGGTAGGGGGGAGGAAGCCTTGGAAGTATTCAACAAAATCTTGAGAAACTGGAATAATTTGAGTTTGTGCTGGGGATGGCTTAGCTGAAAGCTTGAAGGTGTAGTCCTTGTGCATTTGACACTCCTGGGAATTTAACTGAAAATATGAATGTTGGGCGTGGAAGTTCATAGAGTCATAAAATTGTAGGAGCTGGGAGTGATCTGGGGGGATTCTTGATATTTCTTATATTAGTTGTAATTTTTTACTCGCAGCTCATTAGGAAGGTTCACAGAAACTGCTTTGCGTCTCTGAGTGGCAAATACTTGTGTGGAGATTTATTGGGCTCTCAGTTATCACTGGGTCACAAGTGCAGCCACCTTAATCAATGACAGGGCCGTGGCCTGCGGCCAAGGAATGCCCCAAGCCCCACACTGCCTGCCTGCCACCACCAAGGCAATATTTTTTCCCCTTATAAAACACACGAAACAAGCATTACAGGACGTGTTAATCAACATGAGCAGATGGCTCCTGCTCCCTGACGCGGCACTGGGCTCCGGGTCGCGCGTGGGGCTGTGCCGCAGGTGTGCTTGGCACCCTGTGCTGGCACTGCAGGTACCAGTGGTTTGGGAGTGACATGGAGTGGCATTTCCAGGCTGAAGATCTTCACCAGGGGTTGTCCTGGCTGCCTGCTGCCAGCCTGGTGGAGAAAGGAGGGTCTGAGCAGCTGCCCTGGCAGGAACCTGCTGCCTCCTGGCACCCTGGGCACAGCATTGCCTACCCCAGTACAGCTCACAGGTTAAAAAGCATGACATTAAAAAAAGCAGCTGTTTGCATTCTAGTCTTTTAGCCTTTAAAAATGTCTTTATTTCTAGATGTATCTGATTTTTTTAAAAAAAAGCTTATTTGGATGTATTTACTCAGTGCAGAAATCTCCTGGCATGTGAGGGGTAGAGTACACCAACAATTTGGTTATGCACCTTGCAGCTTCTGTTTGTAACTTCTCCTGTAATATAAGTAATGTATTGAGAATCTCAGCTTTCAGTGGTGTAAAAAGAATAAAGCTGCCATAGTCCTTACGGTTCCTGGGAAGTGCATGAAAACAAAAGCCTTAACGACACTCTAAGTGGAAGATAAATACAGGGAATTCAATGTTTGTCTACTAAGAAAAAGAAAGTGTTAGGAGTCCTCAAACAAAGTACTCTTGTTGCTTGAGGAATCATTCAAGGGTTTATTATTGTTATTTATATTAGGGATTATAGCAATAGTGATCCCTCTAAGATGTTTTCATTTTCATGGCAAGAGAGGTCTTGTAGTCAGCCTTGACTCTTTTCTCTTCATTGTATCATCTATTAATATTCAGAGTCTCCAAAATAAAAAGCATCAGTTCACCATTAAGTTTTCTAAGCAAACTTTGCTGTTGAGAAATCCTAGCCTGTGAGCTTGATTTTGTTCTGTTCAGTTAAAGTGATTTAAGGACTGAAGAACCGATCTTGACATCTCCAGAACTATACAGCATAAAGGAGGGAACACAGACTTCCCCCCACAACCCTCCTCTGGTATACTACATAATTCTGCGTGATTTTAGAAGATTCTTTATTTCCAACAACTCTGTGTGTTCATCAAAAGCAATTTGTATTGGATTTTTTTAAATTAAACTCACACAATACGTTCAGTATTTACACTTTACTTTAATAGCTACAGCAGAAGATTCTGCTCTGCACACCCAAGTACACACAATAAAATAACTGTTTGGCAGGGGGAAAATGCCCTGTTGTCTTGCAGTACCAGTTGGTATTATGGAGGTTTGTTCGGTGTCTTATTTATAGTAGATTGCGATTGGAAATGTGATGCAAAACAAACACCAATGTTCCAGTAGCTTAACCATGCAGCAGATTTATACTTTGATAGTTATTTTTATTTTCAGCATCTTTTATCATGACTTGAAAAATTACAGCAGTGAAGGGGACAGTCAATCTGCTGAGGTCTCAGCATCCATGGTCTTAAAAGAGATAATGTTCCATGTCCTGCCCTCCAGGAATGCTCCCGGACAGATTTGTAGTTATGCTGATGCTCCTTTACAGTGGTGGTGGAGACAGTTTATTCCAGTCATGAGACCTTGTGCTGGTAGTGAAAATCCTGTGTATGGAGAGTTTATAAACTCTGCTTCTCCGTTGATTTATTGGGTCTCTTTTATTGCATTTCAAAAGCACTTTTTTTTTGGTATTTAAAAATCTGGTTTCCTCTAAAGAAAAGGGGGCCCAGGCTTTTAAACTCCTGAGGGTTGCTTGCAGTGATCTTTCTCATTGTTTCAGCTCTTGGTGACCTTTGGCTGGGCTTATGTTTGTGTGTACAGGTATGTGGATGTGCTCCAGGTGTGTATGGAAGGTTCATGCTTTAATACCTCCACTCTTCCTCTCCAGCAGCAAGGAATTCAGAGGAATTTCATTTTTGTAGGGATACAAGAATGCACAGAAAGCACATTTTTTTAGAAGTCTAGCTCAGTGGTAATCCTACTGAGGCAAGTATTTTGTAGAGCAATGGTATCCAAGTATTTCTAGTCAGATTGCAAATAAAATCCTAATTGGTTTTCTCTCTTTTCGTCTAGTGTGGCTTGCAGCTCCTACCTTCCTGCATTACTAAGCAATAAACATTTCTTGGCTCACTTACTGGCTCTTTGTTGTGTGCGTTTACAACGTGTGTGAGGGAAGCTTTCCTTCAGGAGAAAGACTGAAGAAACTCGTTAAGGCAGTGAAGACCAAAAATGAATCATTTCATTACTTTTTAGCCTGCGGTTGGAGCAAACTCTGTTGTCTGCTCAGTTTAAAATCAGATGATTTATACCCAAAAGGTGCTTATGAGCCTTTGCAGTAGTTTTAAACGTTTTCAGAAATGACTTTGGATAAAATGAAGAAAGTGATTCTTTTTGGTGCTGTTTGGTTTATGTATGGCTAAGAACATCCCACAGCCCCAGTCAGGCATGGGGGTCCGCATGGAGTCCTTTAGGCTCCTTTTGGCTGTTGGATGTGGTTGAGACCATCACCCACATCATTCCCACCTGCAGTGGAGTGGCTGTGCATGGATACTCAAGTATCACCCTGGATGGTGATGGGTTATGGCAGGAGATTTTGATCACTTTATTTTTTGAACTTGTTAAATGTTTTTCTGAAGCAGGATAATATTACCAGCTTTGGGTTTTGAGCTCAAATTTACACACATGCAAAAGAGAAAGCCTTCACCCTTTCCAAGAGATGCCTCAATATACACCAAGGGAAGAGTATGGTGCATATCTCATCTTAAAGAGGCCTGAGTGTTTTCTTGGGTATGGGAATGGTGACAGTGTGTATGAAGCAACATTGACTATCTGAAGTCCTTCCCCAAGCAATAAATATTCACTCATTTGGCTAAAGCACTGTTTACTCTCTGTACAATTTGAGTCTGTCTCTATTTGCAGAGAAATTCCTTCCAATATTTCTCCTGCTCAGTTGTTGGATGGAGGTTGGGTCCACTTTCAAAGCACTTGTCTTTAATACGCATCAGGTTACCCTGAGGTAAAATGGAAACCTTAGACATTACTCCCGTAAATAAATGTTTACATAATACATGGCACTGAACTTCTCACCACTGCATGTCTAAGAAAAAAGGTCACTTTTGACATCAGTAACCTTTAGGGAGTGATGCCTTTGCTACACAGGTAAAGAAAGTTACTGGGCACAGCACATTCCTTCACTAGATCAGGAAGGTAGGAGAGGTCAGATGTCACTGCTTACATCTTCCAAAGCTTGGCATTTTGAGTTTTAAACACAAGATTTGGCTTTAAGGCATGGGTCCTGTAAACAGCACATGCCCAATTTTGCTCATGTGAGTAATTCCATTGAATTCCCTGGCACTAGTCACATAGGAAAAGCCAACTCTGTAATGTATGTGTTTGTGGGGTCAGGGCCTCAACTCTTCACTTCTAAATAAGAAACGTCCTGTGAAGCATTCATGGCAACAAGAGATAGTGGTTTTATCTCTCTAGTTTTGTTGCTTTTGTGTCAAAACACTTGCCCAGCACCAAACCTAAGAATATTACCTTCCTATAAAACAGCAGCAAAACTGCTGTGGGGTCTATACGTTGAGGATTTCTCCCTGAATTTAATCCAGGAGATGTGTAGTAGAAGAAGGAGCTTGGTGTTCTCCTGTGGAATCTATGACAGGGCAAACAACATCTGGGCTCTTGGGATTCTTGGGTGTTGGGGCCAGAGCCCATGAACAACTGCCTCAGCTTACCCACGCTGTGATACAGTGGAAGTACCCAATAACCTGAACTGTTGGTTGTGGGATGCACAGGAGCAGGAGATCCTGATAAATGCAATTTTGTTGCTTTTGTATTTAAAATATTGGCAAAACCTGTAGGTCTTAAGACACTGGGAAAAAAATAAAAAGGAAGTAGGAGCTATGATGCTGCAGCCTTCTGCTTTCATGTGTTACCTGAGTTTTATCACAGATGATAGAGAGTTAGTAATTTGAGTGATTAGCCCCGCATATGCCTGTGACAGGACTTGTTGGCTTTTAATGTGCATTGTGTTTTTGGATAAAAGTTTGTTAAATCATAGAATCACAGAATTTTAGGGGTTGGAATGGACCTTACAGATCATCTAGTCCCAACCCCCTGTCCTGGGCAGGGACACCTCCCACCAGAGCAGGTTGTTCCAGGCTTTATCCAGCCTGGCTTTGA
>NW_008691272.1:0-685 GCF_000695815.1 Acanthisitta chloris | reverse complement strand
CTCGAAATTTGGGATTGCTCCAAATTAGGATCATCGCGTGCACTGCTGGACAGGCAGCCATTACAACTATGCAAACTGCTTCCTCAGTGCTTAAAGGTTCAAAAACTTTGAAAACAATGAGAAGCACAGAAATGAAATATATGATATAGAGGACAAGGACGGAACAGACAGACTTGATGGCCCGCATATGGGCCTCTAAGCTGGGATCCCTGAAGCCAGTTGCATTATTTTGCATCTGTCTGGTGTGTATCCAGAGAGACCTAATCAGCAGGATACTTGAAGCAACAGACAGTATGAAAGGCAAAGCTATACTAGCATTACACAGAAAAATCAGTAACTTCAAATTATCTTTACTTGTGACTCCCGTTTCTGAAGAATTTGCCGTCGATAAAGGAGCCGTGTAGTTGTTGTTTCTGCAGCACATGGCCCAGGTGAATGGAATTGTGCAGGCAATGGAGTAGAGTGATGATGTGATCAGCATCCAGGGCACAAGACTGGCAAGTCTTTGCTTCAGCCAGATGAAGGAAGACTGTGTATAACTGGCAACCTTGATACAATAGAAGACACTAAGCCAGGCAGCAAACCAGAGGTTGGAGTAGTTCAGAAACATAAAAACTGTCTTCAAAACTGAGAACATGTTTTCTTTATAATAGTTGGTATCAAAAAATATAGTGAAGAACAAATC
>NW_008691271.1:0-238 GCF_000695815.1 Acanthisitta chloris | reverse complement strand
AAAAAAAAAAAAAAAAAAAAAAAAAAAAAAAAAAAAAAAAAGAAAAAAAAAGAGAGAGAAAGAAAGAAAGAGAGGAAGAAAGGAAGGAAGGAAGGAAGGAAGGGAGGAATGGAGGGAGGGAGGGAGGGAGGAGGGAAGGAAGGAATGTTGCAAGGAAGGAAGGAATGTTGCAAGGTAGGAAGGATGGAAGCAAGGAATGGAGGAAGGATGCAAGGAAGGGAGGAAGGGAGGAAGGGAG
>NW_008691270.1:0-632 GCF_000695815.1 Acanthisitta chloris | reverse complement strand
TCCCCGGGCGGCGGGAGCGGGCCCGGCCCTCGCAGGGCTGGCCGTGTCGTTACAGCACGGACAACCATGGGCAGTTTGGGGTGGGTTTTTTTGTTTGTTTGTTTAATATTCTAGAAAACGTCGACAAGTAAAACCGCTAAGCCTAATCCCAGATTTCTAAAGCGTTTGTGCTTCAAATTGCAGTTGAGAGCCGCAAGCTGCTCCTGCTATTCCACTTCTCCCGAAAGGTTCCGACACTTTTTTGGGGTATTTGTTCGTGGGGTTGTTGTGGTTTTTTGTTTTCTTTTTGTGTGAGTGTTTTTGTTTGGGGGGTTTTTTTTGTTCAGATCCCATCAAAGGGGCCATTGTGGGGAGCGCGTCCCAAGTTCCCGGGAGCTGTCTTCGCCGTTCCCGCGGGCGCTCGCTTGTGTTGTGTCTGAGCAGCCGCGGAGCTTTTAGTAACTCTGCAAACACGGGCTTGAAAAGGATGTCCCGGTAGGGCAATGAGGCATGAAATCCCGCTGTTCCTTTACATAGCAGCAACATCCACATGAAAGGGCAAACACCCGACGTGCCACCGAGTATAATTGCAGATCTGGCGGATGTTGGCGTCAAAAAGAGCTGGCGCCCGTTTCTCTTTCGCCACGGCCCTT
>NW_008691269.1:321-828 GCF_000695815.1 Acanthisitta chloris | reverse complement strand
GTTTTCAGAAAGTAATAAAAAGTCTGCATTCACTGAAGGAATTATTTATTTTCCTCAAATGTCGGTACTTAAGTCATGCAGTCTTCTATTTAATGAGCCATTCATAGGGCATTTGGTTTTATAACATACCTTTGTGTCACTGGGGGATGACTTCCGTGGGATAGGGAGATATGAAATCAACCTGACTTGCTGATGTTTATAAATGCATTTTTTCTTCCCTTTGCAAGCAGGTCAGAAATTGTATTTCTGTTGTGATCAAAAATGAAATACCAGTGAAATCTTTTTGCTTTTTACCTTGTCATTAGTGGGTATTTAGAAGCACAAATTATGATTCTTTATCATTCTTTTTAATACAAAAAAATTTGAAAACATTTTACACATTCTTCAAAAAATGAAGACTTTTCAACCATCTCGTCATCAGCAAAAAACCCCATCTCATTCACCCCAGAGAGTTAGTCTTGTTGAGCGATCATGCACTTGCTGTTTGCTCATGTTCATTGTGCATTC
>NW_008691269.1:0-311 GCF_000695815.1 Acanthisitta chloris | reverse complement strand
TGTACACCAGACACATCCTACAGCAGATACAATCTTTTCATTTCCCTGAACTGTTCTTTGTAGCCCTCACTGTAAGATGTCAGGTTATCAAAGGCACATTAGAAAAAACACCGTCTCCTCCCTTATTACAGCAACCTTTTAGATCTTTAGAGCATCCCTGTGCAATGAGGTGGTGCTGTAATCACTGCTCACATATGAGGAAATAAGGCACAGAGATTTATATGAAATAATTTTGGCCAGAGGAATTTGGTAAGTCTGGAGCTGGACATTTTTATTTAGTAGTATCTTACTGTGTTATGATATCAACAGCA
>NW_008691268.1:0-291 GCF_000695815.1 Acanthisitta chloris | reverse complement strand
CGGGGGGGCAGCCCTGGCACAGGGGCACCCCCCAACCCCCTGCGGCCCCCGCAGAGCGCCCCAAGATCCGCCTGCCCAGGCACCTGCGGCAAACGTACATCAGGAAGGTCGGGGAGCAGGTGAACCTCGTCATCCCCTTCCACGTGAGTTGGGGGCACAGAGATAGACTGGGGGGACACAGAGATTGGGGGGCACAGAGACTGGGGAGCAGGTGAACCTTGTGATCCCCTTCCAGGTGAGATGGAGGGGCAGCCATCAGTGGGGGGACACAGAGGCTGAGGGGGGGGACAG
>NW_008691267.1:0-3739 GCF_000695815.1 Acanthisitta chloris | reverse complement strand
GGTCCATTTCAACCCCTAAAATTCTATCACTGTGATTCCACATGAGTTAAACTTTGTTTATATCATGGTTTGTTGAAAGGGCTTTTACAAATATATGTATCTGAGGAAAAAGTCTTTGCCTAGTTTCCTAATTTGCTTAACAAAAGACTTGCTTAACTGTTCATATGGATATATCTTCCCCACTGTATTAATTTCCAACATAGATGTCATCATAATCTCCTATAGGAGTTTTTCAAAACATACATTTTTTGCTTAGCCTACCTAGTCTCAGCATCTCTTTCTGTTAGCGATTAATCACTTTAATGCTCTTGCCCTCTCTGCTCTGCTAGACTCTGCTCTGCTAGAAAATCCAAGTACAGTTTATATTCAGAAGATCAATGAATGCGTTTTGCAACCAATAAATGTGATAAATATTTCTTCACAAATTTCTCTTTCTGACAATCTTCTGCCTTTCCTCTTGTACTTCATAGCAGACAATTACTATGTTTATGCTAGGATTTCTTCATCAGTAATGGAATACATGTGTGTTTATCAGTATTTCCCACACAAGCAAAACAATCTGCATTAGTAGAAACATTGGTTTAGTGGTTTAAACTCTTTAGATATCAGGAGAACCACCTAGTGTAGTTAGGCTGCACATGGCAGGAACATCTTCACAAACCAAATTCATGTGTCAGCAGGTTTGCAAATTAATTCCTTTTAACTAGTCCTTGCATGCTGAGAATGTCCTATTGGCTGCTGGAACTGTTTGAATGCTTATGACATGTAAACCAAAGTGTATTAAAAGAGAAGAGCTCTGGGTTTGAGTTCAGTGTGAGGTTTGCTCTCAGTAAGTTAAACTGTTTCCTGGGCCCAAGCTTTGCTTATCATGAAGGGGAAATGGCATTGTATCTTCTTTTATGAAACAATCGGAGCTATAAATCAAACCCATTTCCCCTTACTACTTTAAATTATTTTTCTCAATGACAACTTTTCCCATGGTTACTCAAATTGATGTGGTTATTGTCACTGGAATGAAACAAAATATGATCCATATATTGAGCAACATGAGCAGAAACCTTTTAGGAGGACTTCTAGGGATAAATTGATAATCTCCTTGTACTGGCTGTGTTTCTCTTTTGATACCCACAGTATCTAAGGTATTACAAAAAAGATGCACAGAACAGCTGTGCAGCACAGAGGCTTTAGCCATAACTCACTCAAATGAATTGACAGGTCATTTCAGAGCATTAATGTAGCCTTAAGTGTGTGCTATAAAGATGGCCTGGAAATGGTCTATTGACTCTATACACTTTGTTTTCATGTTGCTTTGGGTTCATCTCTTATCTTGTTTTCCTAGATACTGCGATATTTCCCATTATATTTTAGGACTGTGCACGTTTCTTTGGGACTGGCTTTGGTCAGAGCTTTCTTTGAGTCACGCAGCATAGAGAGTCCTGAGATGCTTTTGGTGACTTTTTCTGATTGAAAAAACCCCAGTAGATTCTAGCTACTACTGCAGCATGTCTGATACAGGTTACATTGGTGTAGCAGGATGCTCTGCCTTGGAATGGGGTAAAAGAACTTCATAAGTGCCCTATTTGCAAAGCTAACAGTGGTAAATGGAGAAGGGGCATCATGTTGCTTTTGGTGTTGAAATGATGCTGAAACCAGTCTGACTCATCACCCCAAAGTTAAACATCCTGAGGGTGAGATGAAGATACGGTAAAACTGGTAAAGGAACAAACAAATGATGCTACTGATAACTTATCCAAAGCTGCTGAGCTGACACAGCTGGCCTGGAGACATCTGACTGACAGTCAATCACTTTATTACTATAAAAGCCCAGTCCCAAATTTTAAGGGCAGGGTCTTCTAACATGCTTCTTCTTGGAGTGTGTGTGACTTGAGTGGGGACTTCCCTCAAGGTTACTCCTTGAGGCTGAGCAAAAGAGATTTGCCCACAGACATTGGTTTTGGTGAGTAACATCAATCTCTACTTAATAATTGTTTTGCTGCCTTAATACAATCGCTTTAATATTGCTCCAGTAGTGCTTTGTAGTGCACTGTATTAAAATAGTTGTTGTACCTTCTATACTGTGTAGTAAATAATTCTGATTAAAACTTTGTTGTCCAATCATTCTCATAATAAATAATATATATTTATATAACTATATCTGGTTTGCCATCCTTAATTCCTGCAGGACAAAGTTGTGCAAAGGTTCAATTACATCTGTATGATCCTTTAGACATAAACCATTGATAAAGCCTGGGGCTAAGATTGGATCCAGCTGCACCAGGCTCCTCTCTGAGAGGGAGTTTTGAAAGCAAGGGGGTCCTTTCTGCACCTTGGGACCCAGCAGGAGAGTTTCTCTAACAAACTTTGTCTGAAGCTCCCACTCTGCCTGTGACAATTGGTGAATATGTAGGTTATAGATTACTGTTTTGGTCTCATTGTGATGGGAACCTAGAAAAACGCTGCTGGTGTTAGAAATTGGAAGTGGGGTTTATTGAGCTGAAGGTTGATGTGACCATAGCTATTCCACAGCTTCTGCCAGTTTAAAGGTGAAACTATCATGTGTTTTTCTACTTTCTTATTTTCCCAGTTGTTGATTTTTAGTAATTTTTTTATTATTGTTGCTTTCTAGTAATTTTTAACAAATTATGAAAACGGATCATTTTCATATATATTACATATATGTTTTCAAAATACATTAAAAAAGAATATTACAGTTTGTCAGAACTTTGAGACATTTTTGTAAAAAGTCAGTGCATAATCGCAGTTCCTACAATAATTTAAATCTGCCATTGAAAGGAAATACAGAACGAAATACAGGCTCTACAAACACTTTTTTTCCCCAGCACCCTTTCTAACGATATTTAAATATAATTTCGTAAATGTACTTTTTCACCTAATTAATTTGGAAAAAAAAAACCCAAACAATTTTACTTGCGCTGGAAATGAGATTTCAAACTCGCAAAGCATCAACTCAGACATTTAACTCCCGGGCGGCAAAAACGCATCACCCTTCCTTCACAAAGGCATGAGTGCACGGATCTCCAGGGTATTCCTGCTCGCACGCTGGTGAACTGAGGCTGTTTCTGCCGATTCAGTGACGATGCTGACACGTTGTTGTTGGCTTAAATGGATGTTATTGGCTCTTTGACTCGCTTCGGTCCGTGCCGGCGCCGCGATTTAACCCGCGGCCGTGCGGGCTGCGAGAAGAGACGGCTGAGGGCACCTCATTACTGCATACGAGTGTCCGAAGGGATGGAACCAGGCTCTGCTCGGTGCTACTGAGCAGTAAAACAAGAGGTTACGAGCAGCAACCGATGCACAGGAAGCTCCACCTGAATACGAGAAATTCTTTACCGTGCGAGTCACAGAGCAGTGGCACAGATTGCCCAGAGTGGTCGTGGATTTTCCCTCACTGATGATACATAAGAACCATCTGGACACAATCCTGTGCAATGCGCTCTGGGATGACCCAAGCATGGAGGGGAAAAAAGGGATCATTTGACCTTGCGGTCCCTTCCAACCTGACCCATTCTGCGATGCCGCGGAGCTGCGGGACGCCCCGGGCGGGGGCCGGTTCCCTCCCCGCAGCCGTCAGCAGGGCTCTCCACCAAGGCTCTGGGGGATCGGACTCGCGCTCCGCGATCGGTTCGACCGATCCGAATTCTGTCCGAGCTCCGCCTCAGCGCCCCGGTGCGTGCTGCGCCGCTACACGGCTAATTACGGCGGCGCGGGGGAACTCCCT
>NW_008691266.1:1462-4266 GCF_000695815.1 Acanthisitta chloris | reverse complement strand
GCGGGGACACTAGCCACAAGACCTTCTTTGCCTGTCTGGTGAAGCAGAGCGATGTCATCATCTGCACGGCCCAGATCCTGCAGAACGCGCTGGTCAGCACGGAGGAGGACGTGCACGTGGAGCTGACAGGTGGGTGCTGGACCCCACGCACTACTGGCTCCGTGGCCCTGGCTGAGCCCCATCTCACCCCGCCCCCCTCCCCGGCCTGGCACAGATTTCTCGCTGCTGGTGATAGACGAGTGCCACCACACGCACAAGAACGCCGTCTACAACAAGATCATGCTGAGATACCTCCAGCACAAGCTCAGCGGGCACCGGGACCTGCCGCAGGTCCTGGGGCTGACAGCATCCCCTGGCACTGGGGGGGCAACCAGCTTTGAGGGGGCTGTGGAGCACATCCTGCAGGTGGGTCTTGTGCCCTTGTCCTGTGTTGGCACAGCTTCCCCTGGAGCAGGGTGTGGTGTCCCTCAGGGTGGGGGTGGATGCCCAGGTGTGCAGGTGCTGGGCATCCCAGGTGGGACGTCCCAGGTGGGACTTCCCCAAACTGGCAGGGGTGCCAGTAAGCACCACACACCACATTGTCCCAAGCTGTTGGGCTCAGGGTTGGAAGCAGCATCTTGTCCTCTCAGATCTGTGCCAACCTGGACACTGAGAAGATCACATCAGCACAGGAGGAGATGCAACACCTGCAGAGCCATATCCCCCAGCCCAGGAAGCAGTACGACTTGTGCCAGGAGAGAGCCCAGGTGAGGGGTGGCTGGTCAGAGCTATGTGGGGTGGGAGATAAGACCCCCTGAGCCCTGCTGAGCCGGGGGCTGCATCCTGCCATCCACTGCGCTCAGGCCTGTGAGAGGAATCAATTGACCTAGAGCTCTGGTGCCAGGGGATCCTGCAGCTCTGCGGGTCCCACCTTGCCAACAGCCATAGTTCCCATGCCCTGAGCCCCTCCCTGCTCGCAGGACCCCTTTGGGGAGCAGCTGAAGAAGATGATGGCACAGATCCAGCAGCACATGGAGATGCCAAACCTGCCATGGGAATTCGGCTCACAGATTTATGAGCAGCGCATTGTGGAGCTGGAGAAGAGAGGTGAGTGGGTGGCAGTGCAGGTGTGGTGGGGCTGAGCTGCCACCGTGGGGACAGGCTGTGACCATGGTGTCCCTCAACAGCTGCAGAGATGTTTCATCGCAAGACACGAGTGTGTGCCCTGCACCTGCGCAAGTACAACGACGCTTTGCTGATCAGTGACACGGTGAGGATGATTGATGCCTTCCGGTACCTCCAGCAGTTCTACAGCACCGAGAGGGACACAAATGACCCCACTGAACAGTTCCTTGCTGCCACATTTGAGGGTAACAGAAGGGCCTGGAGGGAGGTGGTGCTGGCTGCATTTGTGGGGTGGGGAGTCCCCTGACACCTCGCTCGCCTGCACAGAGAACAGGGTGAGCCTGCAGGCACTCACCGAGGACCAGCACTATGAGAACCCCAGGCTGGGCAAGCTGGAGGGGATCCTGCGGGAGCACTTCCAGTCCCTGGGCACTTCTCGTGGCATTGTCTTCACCAAGACACGGCAGAGCGCGCACAGCCTGCTCAGCTGGCTGCAGGACACAGCCACACTCTGCGGGCAGCACGTCAGGGCTGCTGTCCTCACCGGTGCCGGCCACAGCAACCAGAGCGGGCACATGACACAGGTGAGCGGAGGGTGGGCAGGAGCTGGACAACCCCCCTCTGAACCCTTTGGGAGTGCTGTGGGAGCTGCCAGGGACTTTGAGCCCCGCGCAGCTGCTGAAGCATCACCACCCTGTCCCCTCAGAATGAGCAGCAGGACGTGATCAAGCAGTTTCGCAAGGGAGCCCTCAACCTGCTCTTCTCCACTAGTGTGGCTGAGGAGGGCCTGGACATCCCTGAGTGCAACATTGTGGTCCGCTATGGGCTCATGACCAACGAGATCTCCATGATGCAGGTGCTGCCCAGGCTCCCCCCAGTCCTGCAGGGATGCCCCAGAGCCACAGAGCTGGGGCGTGGGAGTTCTTGCATTCCCCACCTGCTGGCGATGCCTGGGGGATGAGCCCAGTCCCTGGCAGAACATCTCCTTGGTGTGGCACAGGGGAGAGTGGAGATGGCTCCATTTCTGCAGGGTGGCACAAAGGGGTTGCCCATGTCCCTCCTCTGCT
This sequence comes from Acanthisitta chloris, assembly GCF_000695815.1. Classification (NCBI taxonomy): domain Eukaryota; kingdom Metazoa; phylum Chordata; class Aves; order Passeriformes; family Acanthisittidae; genus Acanthisitta; species Acanthisitta chloris. The sequence continues at coordinate 2,095 of NW_008691266.1, read as the reverse complement.
GACTGTGGCCTTTGGCCCTTGCACTACAGGCCCGGGGCCGCGCCCGTGCTGAGAACAGCGTCTACTCTGTCCTTGCCAAAGCCAACAGCAGAGAGGTGTCCCGAGAGGAGCTCAATGAGAACCTGGTGGAACTCATGGAGAGAGCGATCCAGGCGGTGCAAGCCATGCCCGAGCAGGAGTACGGCCGCAAGGTGGGCGCTGGGTGCTGCCCTGGGCACTGGGAGGGCCAGGCAGCTCCTGCCTGCCTCTGCACCCTGTGTTTGGCTGCCTGCTCTCCCCCAGGGCAGCACCAGCTCCTGGGAGGGAGTCATGTGAGGTGCATGGGGCAGTGCATGCCTGTCCTGCCCTACCCTGCCCTGTAGCTTGCAATCCTGGGACAGTGCATCCCTCCACAGCCATGGGTCATGCCACATCTGCCATCTGTCCTTGCCCACAGCTCTGTGCTGACCCCTGTCCCCCTGCCCTGAGCAGATCCGGGAGTTGCAGCGGGAGGCTGTGGCCAGCTGGCTGATGAAGGAGGCCAGGATCAGCGAGCGGCGGCAGCTGCACGACCCAGACGCTGTTTACTTGTACTGTGTCAACTGCAGCACGGCAGTGTGCCGCGGCAGCGACATCCGCACCGTGGAGGGCATA
>NW_008691266.1:0-1448 GCF_000695815.1 Acanthisitta chloris | reverse complement strand
CAACATCACCCCCAACTTCGGGTAGGAGCCTGTCGTGGGCAGGGGTGAGCGGGCAGGTGGGCAGGGGTGGCACTAACCTGCTGCTGGCTCTTTCTCGGGGTCCCCAGTCCAGGGAGGTCACGAGGACTTTGTGTGATTATGGGAGCACCTGTGCTGCCCTGTTTGTGTCCCTGGACCATCATCCCTAGTGTGGTGGCCCCTTCCTTGCAGGTTGTATTACAAAGTTTCCTCTGGGAAACTGCAGTTCCAGCGGACTTTCAAGGACTGGGAGCCTGGCTGCTGCATCGCCTGCAGAGAGTGCAACCAGGTGAGCACCACAATCCCCCCGTGGCTGCAGCCCAGTTGGAGCTGGAGGAGCATGAGGAGCAATGCCTCGTGTCCCAACTCCTGGCTGAGGAATGGAGCTCTGTCCCCACTGCACATGCCTGTGACATGTGTGTGCTGCAGGACTCAGACACAGGCTGTCTCCAAAGGGAGATGTGCCCTGGGAGCAAGGAGCTGTCCCATGCCTGTGTGTCTGGCCCTGCAGCCTGGGGACACTGCACATGGGCTGTGTGACTCCCCTCCCTGCCCATACAGGACTGGGGGATGGAGATGCTGTACCGGCAGGTGAAGCTGCCCATCCTCTGCATCAAAAACTTCGTGGTGGAGACACCGGCAGAGAAAAAGAAGTACAAGAAGTGGAGTGCTGTGACGTTCCCCATCAAGGAGTTTGACTACCTGGAGTACTGCTCTGACACCTACAATTTGTCCTTCTAGCATGAGCTCTGTCCAGAGGAGGACTATTCCCAGGGCACCTTCAGGGACAGTGGAACCCTTGGACTGAGGACCATGGCTCACTCTTCTCTTCCTCACTGGACCAAGCTCTGCAGCATGTCCTTTGCTGGAGCCTATGGCTGCTGAAGGAGCTTTGCTGCACCTATGCACAAAGGACAAGACACTGGAATGGAAACCACCCGAGCTCTTCTCTGCCCCTCATGCTGCTGCCTTCCCCTCCTGCTCCTATGCTTCAGACTCAAGGGGATCTCCACAACCCAGCTGGGAGAACCAGCCCTTTCCTGTGGGCCCAGGACATGGCCCAGCACTTTGCTCTCATTTTTGAATTTGCCATGTGTCCATTAAAAACACGCATGCTGGACTGGAGGGGCACATTGGCAGCATCACTCATGGCAAGACCTGGCTGGGCACAGGTGGTTTTGAGTGGAAACTTTGCACCAGAGCCAGAACCCCCATTTCGGGGAAGCTGTACCCCACTGTGTCCTGCACCAGCACAGGTGTCCCCAGGAGACAACAGTGTCTCTGGGGCTGTCCTGGCCCTGCCCCATCCACAGACAGTCGCCTGAGCAACCCATCCCCCCGAGACCGAACCTTCCCGCGGCCCAGGACGAGAGTAAACCCCAGAGGTCCCCGGGGGGCTCCAGGGAGTTCCTCAGTCTCTCTGGGGCTGC
>NW_008691265.1:0-475 GCF_000695815.1 Acanthisitta chloris | reverse complement strand
CCCTGAGGAAAGATTACAGAAAGCTTTTTAAACTGTTCTTTGCTAGATAACAATCCTCCAATAGTTCGACATTTTAACACAAATACCTCACTCAAGGCAAGAGTCAAACCCCCAGTGTTGGTTCGGGATCCAGATACAGGACCATCCCTCCGAGCAGCAAATCGGTGAATCTCCTGAGGAGGGCCAGGACAACATGGAATGAATACTGCAATCAAGAAAGAACTATCGACTGCAGAGATCGTTTCTGCCTTATGTAAAACTTGTGACCCTTGGGTCTTGTGTATATGCTATACTTATGAAAAGTTTGTAGTTTAGAATGAAGTAAGACAAACCTAGAAAAATGCAGAAAACTGTTTTTAGAGTAGTGTTTAGCCTTATAGTAGCAGTAGGGACTGTGCAGAACTATTAATTTCTTCCCACACTTCCTAAGGTCAATATCTGGATCACGCTAGCAAATCTAACTGGCCAGGACACT
>NW_008691264.1:0-271 GCF_000695815.1 Acanthisitta chloris | reverse complement strand
CAGGTGTCTCAGGTGTCTCTCAGGTGTGTCTCAAGTGTATCTCAGCTCTCCCAGTTGTCTCAGGTGTATCTCAGGTGTGTCTCAGGTGTATCTCAGCTCTCCCAGGTGTCTCAAGGTGTCTCAGGTCTCTCAGGTGTCTCTCAGGTGTCTCAGGTGTCTCAGGTGTATCTCAGGTTTCTCAGGTGTCTCTCAGTTGTATCTCAGGTGTATCTCTGGTGTCTCTCAGGTGTATCTGAGGTATATCGCAGCTCTCCCAAGGGTCTCTGGTGTC
>NW_008691263.1:13445-19951 GCF_000695815.1 Acanthisitta chloris | reverse complement strand
ATATACACACACACTAATTCAGGAATGAGATAAAAGTTAGACATATTTTGGAGGAGAGTGTTTGCTCCATATTCTGTCCTTGTTTGCCTCATTACAAAAAAACCAAACAACCAACAAGCCATAACATAAAAGAAAATACTGATGTGCTTTCGCTTCCCAATGCCTGCTAGTTTTAGGAAGGGAGAGGACAACAGTCTTTCCTGTGTCATGGTTTAACCCCAGCCAGTAGGATGGGGGAAAGATTTGGAAGGGTAAAAGCTACAAAAACTCAAGGGTTGAGATAAAGACAGTTTGATAGAGAAAGCATACAAGCAAAGCAAAACAAAAAATTAATTCATTGCTTCCCATGGGCAGGAGGTGTTCAGCTATCTCCAGGAGAGCAGGGCCCATCACGCATAACGGTTCCTTGGGAAGACAAACACCATCACTCCAGATGTCCCCCTCTTCTTCCTTCTTCCTTGCACTTTATATACTGAGCATGATGTCCTATGGTATGGAATATCCCATTGGTCACTTTGGGTCACCTGTCCTGGCTGCGTCTCCTCCCAATCTCCCATGCACCCCCAACTCCTTTGCCAGTGTGGCGGTATGGAAAGCGGAAAAGGACTTGGCTCTGTGTAAGCTCTGCTCAGCAATAATAAAAACATCTCTATATTATCAACTCTGTGCTCTGCACAAATCCTAAACATAGCCCCATACTAGCCACTGTGGAGAAAGTTAGCTCTGCCCCAGTCCTAACCAGTGCACTCAGCTTACAACTCTGTGTCTTTATTCTGACCTCCAAAACACACTGTATAATGTTTGTTTTGTGTGTGTGTGTGTGTGTGTTGTCTGAAGGCGCCAGATCCTTCTCCAGTTTTGAGGCACTGTGTTCCAGACTACACACAGCTGACTTTGGATGCTCCATCTCACATAAAAATCTTCAAGCCCAGGTTGGATGGGGATTTGAGCAACCCAAAGCAAGGGGATTGGAATCTCCCATCCATTACTGGCAGTTTGCATGAATCTCCCATCTCAGTTTAGCATTCACTACTACTGTAAGATATTTTCATAGCCATGTTAGGCTGACCTTGCTTATGGGTTGCTATAGAGCATCACTTATGTTTGTCATTGCTTTCACATTTAGATACAGGTGAAATATTTTAACAGCACTTGCTGTTTTACTGTTGGTATCCCTGCTCAAAGGTCATTATCCATAGCTGTGTGCTCTCACTAAGGCTTCCCTCTTCTTGGGGTCAGGCAATTGAAAGTAAGGAAATGCATGCAGAATAATTCTGTGCATAAGAAAATAAATACAGTATAAACAACTTGGAGTATTTACATCTTGAACTAAGTAAGGTAGTTTATGTGAAGAAGTCTTGTTCTTCATGATGGCTATTACCACAGTGAAGGGCTAGTCTCTACTGGAGACAGAATTACAAAATAGGAGAGGGGGAGGAGGAAGAAATGTGTACGGAGGAGTGCTGTACTGTAGCATTCCTGGATCACATATGTAAGTGTCTATGTCTGAAGTAGTGATTACCTTACAATAAACGTTGGAGGAAAAAAGTTCTTGTCATACCTCAAAAAAATTTACTAGTGTCTTGTAGTAAGTCGTATTACCTTGCCATTAGTCAGAGTGGAGAGAATTATTCACTGTCTTCTCATTCATCTTTTTTAGGTTTCTGTAGTTCACAGGAAGTGAACTACAAACAGGATTTTCTTTTTGCCAACAGTTTTTAAAATAGCTGCCTTTTCTGTCCTCATTTGATTTTGAAAGAAATCAGTCTTTGAGATGTCTTCGATACTTTTGAAAGAAATCAGTCTTTGAGATGTCTTAGATACTTTTTTTTTAAATTCAGCATTATAAATAGTACTCCAGTATGAGTCAATGCTTTGGTATCTGCCTTTTATCAGCTCCTTACCTTGCTTAGAAAAAAAAGCAAAACTGCATTTGCTGTGTGTGTCATGGATGCCAAATGTTGAAGACTTGATACAGAGGACTGAGCACTTCCAGATGACTTGTTACCAACCCCTTATTATAAGAGTTTTTAACTGAAAGTTAATTTCAAGGACTGCTCAATAGGGTTCAGGAAAAGGAAGAGATGAAGTTGTCCCATGAGGTCCATACAAGTAAGCTTGTGGTGGGTGTGTGCTGTGTGGTGAATCAGAGGCAGAGGACTGAAAGGTCAGGGGGACTTTCGGGGTGAACATACTGCGTAATTACATAATATGACCTGTGATTCTGCTGCTTTTCTTTTTGTGGTTTTATGGATGAATCATCAGTTGTAAGTGTGAAAATCAGATAGTTGGCTGAAAATCTAGGGATAACTAGAAAAAAAAAAAGGACATCTGATCAGTTTTTCTGTCTAATTGTCACCCAGTATAGATGATTTGCATTTCTGTGTATGACCAGAGGGCCACAATCATACCAAACTGTAAACTAATAAGACAAGAATACTGTGGTTGTAGCAACTGACATCTACATTTCCTTTGCTCAGTGTATGCTAATATCTGGACTAGAAAATTGTGGTCCTTCATGTTAGCTGGCTTTCTAAACTAGTAATGGTCTGTGGTGTGCTTTGCCAAGTGAAACAGCTTCATTATGGGGTTAAGGGCTGCTGCCCAGAACAATTTGACCTGGTGGTTAAAGCAGTTTCTGGAGGAAAGGGATATATTTCTTTTAATGATGAGAATATTGCTGCTCTACTAGCTTTGATGATTAAAAAGAAGTTCTCTTTTGTTTCTTTTCCCTTATGGAAAGGCTTTGGCTTGTGGATAAATGTGTGGGGTGAAGCATTTAAGGTTGGCAGAGATGTTTCCTGTTAATTGCTCAGATACTCCATTGAGTGTTTTGAGTAATTTCAGACTCTGCTACTGAGAGATCTGTTGTAGAACTGTAGAGACATACAGTCTTTCCATTTTGAAAGATAAATGCCTCATTAGTCTCGGCCAAGGCTTTTCTTTTCTTGATTACATCTGAGTACTTCTATTGAGAATTTTTATGTGCCTACTAAGAGCTTTCTAAAAACATACTGAATTCAGGCTTGTCTGGTTCTGAGATACGAGAAGCCCAACACAGGTCTTGACGATACTGTAAAGGTGGTATTTCTGTAAGTTGTCCATGTTGTTTATGTACCCAACAACATATAAGCTCATAGTTCCTACTTGCCAGTTCAACATCTGGAAAAATCAACTGTTGTAACTAGGCAGTGTATACTTTGGAGTGTATTTTTGTTCACAGGAGTTAGAAATATTTTTTCTATGTTTTGATTACACTATTAAATTACAGATATTTATCTCCTCCATGCATTTTTTGACAAAGATTTAATACTAGAAGTATTATGGTTGTTATGAACATCCCAAAAGTCAAGACATATCTCGTATATTGCTCTGTTTTTTTACTGAAGTAAAATACTGCATTGTGACAAATGAATACCATGAAAATGTTAGTTTTTCACTGTTCCTCTGAGTAGTGTGTGACCATTATTTGGTGCATACTTTTGTAACTGTGCAGCACTGAAATAATATATTATGGAGTTTAGATTCTGTGTTCATAATGTCAAATAGTCATGATATTAAAAGAAAAAAAAAGTTGGAAATAATTAACTGCCATTTACATTTGTGACCCTAGCAAAAGTCTTAATACTCTTACTCCTGCAGTCTGCAGTGGCTTACTATCTCTTGTGGAAACTCTTGCTGTTTGCCAAAAGTAGGAGCTGGAAACCTGTTCCAAAGCACTGATTATAACCCACAAATTCATCCAGTGCCACTTACCCAGCTCTGAGCCAACACCTGTATACCTATGTAATCTTTTCTTTTTCAGGAAAGAAAATTGATACCTAAAATTATAGTATCATTAAGATTGGAAAAGACCTCCAAGATCATCAAGTCCAGTCTTCAACTGAATAAAACTATGACCACTAGACCATATTGCAAAGTGGCACCATCTACTTGCAGGGATGGTGATTCAATTACTCTCTAGGCAGCCTGTTCCAGTGCTTAACCACCTCCCCTGGCACAACCTGAGGCCATTTCCTTTTGTCCTGTCACTTGTTACTTGGGAAAAGAGACTGACCCTTACCTCACTACAGCCCCTATTCAGATATTTGTAGAGAACAATAAGATCTCCCCTGAGCCTCCTTTCCTCCAGGTTGAACAATCCCAGCTTCCTTAACCTCTCCTCATAGGTCTTGTCCAGACCCTTCATCAGCTCCCTTGCCTGTCTCTAGACATGCTCCAGCACCTCAGTCAATGTCTTTGTTGTAATGAGGGGCCCAACACTGAACACAGAATTTGAGGTGTAGCCTCATCAGTGCAGAGTACAGTGGGACAATCACTACCCTGGTCCTGCTGGCCACACTATTGCTGATACAAGCCAGGATGCCATTGGCCTCTTTGGCTCCCTGTGCACACTGCTGTCTCATGTTCAGCCACTGTTGACCAGCACCCCCAGGTCATTTTCTTCTGGACAGCTTTCCAGCAACAGTTCAGTTTACACAGCCTCAGTTCAGTGCTGCTAAATATTTTTTTTGCTAAATATTTCTCTTTCCTACCTTCTGTAGCCAAAAAGTTCCTCTTCCCTCTAGAGGAAGAAAGAACTATGCCTACTTCTCAACTCTGATTTTCTGCTGTAGTCAGAAGTGGTGAAGGTGGTTGAACAGTCAGTGGGAGGCTTTCGCTGGCAAGAACTTGAATCACGTATTGGTTCTGGATTTTCTTGCATCTCTGAGGAGCTAGCTCCACCAGGACCTGGAATGGTAGAATTGTTGCTGAGCAAATTACATGAATACTGAAGATGTTTCCTGGAAACATTATGTTGGATTATTCTGCAGTCATATTGCAAAAGACACACAGTTTATCTGCTTACATCCAAGACTATGCTGTGGAAACGTAGCAATTCTTGCAATAATGGGTCATTTGAAAAGCTCTACAGTAATGGGATGGGTCTCACTGCTGATTGCCAGCCAGCTGTCAACTGACTGAGCCTTGAGCAAGGATGTACAGTGGGGGTCCCCTGGGTGTAAGCCTGCCTAGGCTGATTCTGATCTGGGGTGCCATCAAGTAAAATTTTTTGTGTTATGTCAAATTTTATAGCTCTTCTTTGGGATCTTTCTGCATTGTACCTGTCCGTAATTTTGAGCACTAAAGCAAATAGTGGTGGTGGTGAGAGGTTGGTGTTTGGACCTGATGATCATAAAGGTCTTTTCCAATCCTAAAAATTCTATGATTCTATGAAATACTTAAATAAAACAAAAGTACTCATCATAATTTCTGAGGCTGGTAGTCTCAAATACAGGAGGTCTCTAGTACCAGCTTAGAGTGTTTTAACTGCTATCAGGAGTGGTGCAAAACTGGAATATTCAGCACAGCTGTTGTTCTAGCTAGCAACCATGTTTCAAATTGCACCCTATATCATATTTTTTCTGCTTAAACATACGTTACATGATCTGATCTGCAGTCCCTTAACAAACCCTCCTGCCATTGCCCATGCAGATGTATGTGAGGCTGATGAGCAGATTGGGCTCTCCTTGTATTTCTACTTCTGAGCCCAAGTAGTCTGACAAGCTGCTTCCCTGTCCTGAATTTCTCACTGAGGGAGTATATTTTAGAATGCATCCTCAATCTTGTAATCTTTCCTTCTGTGACATTGGAAGCATTTCTATTTCCAAAGCCCAGGTCCATTAGTCAGCAGGCCATGAAGAGCCGTTATTAATTTAAAACTTTATTGACTGTTCACTGAGAAATTGGATGATGGTGTCAGTACCATGCGTTATTGGGCCCAAGATTAGACAGGAATACAAATTCACTGTGACAGTGAAGGGGTAAGAAAAGGTTTCTGTATGAATAGAAGCAAGAAGTAGAACCTGTAGGAACTCGGTCAGTGATATTGTTTTCCCCTAAACTGAAGAGCTGTCACTTTCTATATGTTAATTTTTTTCAAAATATGCAAGAGGTAGATGTGGCTATAAGGAAAGTAGTAAGACATTTTAAGATACTTTGATCAAAATCTACTAGGCAGAGAAGTTAAAGCCATAGAAGTCTTTCACAATTGATGCATGACTTTTAGTGTGTTTACTGGTAGATACATATTTGTACATTAATTGAATAATAAATATTCAGCAAAGAATTTATTAGATAACCAGGTTGGTATGTACCTATATAAATTTTCTGTGTGTCTGCTGAAATTAAATGTTTTCCTGAGAAAAACTGCAAGATAGATTGTAGTTTTGCATGTCTCAGCTGCTTGCCTGCCTCATTTGAAAAGACCTGCTTCACTGGTTGGCAGTCTTTGAAGAGATACTTTCATTTGAAGTCTCTGATATGGGTTTTTTTTTCCATTTGTGATGTTTGGAAGTAGGAGAGAACACTTGTGGGTGAATATTCTATGAACTAATGAAAAACTCAGTTTCTGGGATTTTATGCTTTGGGATTACTGTTTTATGAAAACCAGCTATATCCATATCCTGCTGGTTCCCTATAGGCTAGAGACTCTCAGGGGTTAATGCACAAGAAACTCGATATGC
>NW_008691263.1:2055-13397 GCF_000695815.1 Acanthisitta chloris | reverse complement strand
AACAGTGACTATTTCCCTTATGTTCCAGCAGGTGAAGGGAGATACAAAGGTAGAAAAGAATAAAGGAAGGGATGATTCATCTCACCTAGCACTAACTGAAGTTCAGCATCTAGTCTAAGCTAATTGTTTAGAGATAAATAGATATTTCCAAAGGGCAATTCAGTTCCTCTTGAAATAATCTGATACGACTGATGCAATGAATTACCCTTTCAGGTTTGCTGTCCTCTCTTAACTGTGCTCTGTCTTCAAACAAGCTGAAACATTTCTTGACTTGTGTGATATATTTGTTCTTCAAGTTACAGGGTAGTCTTTTAACTTCTAATTCTTTCACTCTGTAAGAACAACTCTGACTGGCCCCCAGCCCCCAAAATACCCTGCCCCACCCTCTTCTGTAAGGTCTTAATAAGTAGAGAAAGTATTAAGCAATTCTTAAAATATATGGTTGTGTTGTTGTTTAAGCTCTGTAGGAACTGAATGTTTAAAATGGCATATTGGTCCTCTAACAGCGAGTAGTGTGAGTCTTATTTCTATCTATTTGGTGGTAGGCTTTTTATTTTGTTCGGGAGTAGTAGTGGAGCTGGGGAGGGAGAGAACAAGGCATCTCTGGAGGCAGAGGTAGAAATGCATTGCTGGCTCATTACACACTCTGAAGTTACTTTTTAAGCCACATTATTTAGCCTCATCCAGAATTCTTATTCTCACTGTTGTTTCAGAAGTAAAGAGATGAGTTTTCAGTCAACATCACAACAAGCTGTAAAACTGGCTCAAAGATCCTGAGCAGTTTACCAGTACTCTCTCCGTCTGTCTGATGCTACATAGATAAATTTCATAATTATCATTAAACCAAGCTTGTTCATTAGTTGTCTAAAAAAATAGCATTTGACATGAACAAGGATTTTCAGAGTTCACTGAGCCTGCAAACTATTACTTTATTATAGCATATCCTTTCCTTTGTAAAGTGCAAGTCTTGGAAGCTGTGTAGTTGCTGTATCAAACTGCTTGAGTAATTAATCTGTACTACTTGTGTGAAACAAAGAAGTTACCTGCTAAGGTGCCATCTTATAGCAGCCTCCCCAACTCTGACACCTTTCTGAAAAGGTTTCATTCATACTGTGCACACAGTCAAGGTGGCAGACTGGGGGTTCCCCAAACATGTCTCTTGCTGCTGCCTTGCTTGTGACAAAAGCCCATTTGGAGACTAATACAAGGTTAGTAGGAAATCACTCCTTAAAGCTTGTCAGCTCAATATGAATAATTGCATGGAGAGCTGTGGGTTGAAAGGTCTGGAGGTAAATTTGGTCTGATATTGCTGCATCCTTTGAGGTAAAGCTTGCAAGCATGCTGGAGGCCAGGAGAGAGAAAAGGAAGCACATACAGCATCATGATCCAGTCATGTCATATACATATACTTGATTCATCATTCTACATCTTCATCACAGATCAGACTCTTGTCACAGACTGACTTTTGTGATCTAAAAGTATTTTTTTTTTAAAGATCAGACTCTTGTCACAGACTGACTTTAGTGATCTAAAAGTAATTTTTTTTAAAGAAAGGAAAAACTTACTGCAGAGTAATTAATTGTGACAATTATGCATATTATTTTGACTGATTTTGAGGAGATAAGAGGACTGATTGGAACATAATAAGAAATAAACTGTGAAACTACAAAAAGAATTTCGAGAGAGTATTTCTAAAGATAGAGCATATAGTAAAGGGAGAGGAATGGAGAGCTGCTTCCAAAGAGCAGCGTTGCAGATTAAAGCAAGGGGCTCTGCTGATCTACTGGGACATCCAGGGTCATCTAAGCCCTAAGAAAGGCGATGAGCTGGAAGCAAGCTCCAAGTATTATGTGCTTAACCTTTTTTTCCTCTGCTTTTTGAGTGCTTTGAGGGAGAATGAACAATGTTGATTAGGAAGGAAGTTGCCATTTTGAACTGTTAATCGGTCAGTGGTAACAGCTAAGCAAGTCTTCCAGCTAGGCTTGTCATAGATTTGCCCAATAATAACTGTAGGGGTGCAAGGTGGTGCTTACAAAGATCTGAAGGCAGAAGACATTGTCTTCAAGGGGCATGTTGGTAAGACAATTCTCATTTGAAGTATGACATCTAAACTATAGAGTTACATAAAGAACACCCAGCAGCAGTAAACAAAAGAACATGGATGCATATTTCTGTGAACACTCATGCCCTCATGGCATCCACCTGCTACTGACGGTATTATGGTATATGGCTTAATTTCTCCTAAGGTCAAATTTGCTTCTCCATTTTCTGCCTTGCCTTGCCTTGCCTGTGGGGCTGTGGGATATGTCTGAAAGAAGAGCACAAGTGACTCTGCTTCTGAATTTAATGCAAAATCTCCTGAGAGACATTTTTAAGGAAGCAACATTTTTTTTCCCCATGAAAAAGTTGTAGCAAAGATGACCTTGAACACTTCTGGAAATTCTTGTCTTGCATGCTAATAGGATTTTGCATTCCTTATTTAAAACTTAGGGTATGTTTGATGTATTACAGATAATTAAAAATACATAATATTGCAAGGATTTTACATCAGTCAGAAGAATGACTTTTTGTGAGTTAGTCTTATATATGAGTGCCTGTATGTATGGCATTGTCCCCACATTGAAATAAACCACAATGATGTTAAAAATGTGCCTTCTTTACCAGTGTGGTATGTTTTGAATAGTCATCTGAACTCATTACATTTTTCATTAATGAATGTTGTACAGTTTCTATAGCTGAATGAGAAAGAATGTGAGCTCGACAAGTAATCTTTTTTTTTCTCTGTGCACAAATGTGGAAGTCCTTTCCCTCGGTAGCTGTTGCTTGGTCATTGTGTGTGTACATCATGAACTGCAGTCGGCAACATTGAAATGTTTAAGTGAAGACTGTGGCTCCATCATGCATGAATGAGGAATGTAAAAGCCATGATTGCATGGTTTTACACCCTTCTAGGTATCAGAGTGCTGAATGACTAGCTATAACCAGGACTGTGCTAATTCTTTCCTAAATCTAATTCCCCTCTACCCAAAGAAACCCACCTCAAAACCCTCTAAGTGCACAAATGGTAGAAGCTACCTTACTGGGAGGAACAAGGGCAAAACATCTATTAATAGAATTATGTATTAGCAGTTGCTGTAGTACTAGTAGAGATTCACAAGTGGTGTAGTTTAATGATGAGAACAGTTCTGAAGCTGTTGGCTAACATGTCTTCTGTCCCTGTTACATTTTGAGCAGTTTAGTTTCCAAGGCAACTGCTCATGTCAGCATACAGATGTGCTTAAAGCTATGGGAAGATATTTCCCAACAACATCCTTAATAAAGTGACAAAACATAAAGGACTAACTTAGATCCTTCTTTCCAACATCTGCTGAGAATTCAGGATTTCCTGTGAGCCAGCAGCATGTCACGTTAATGCAGAGATTTACCAAAGGGAAGTGATTGCAATGAGTATTAAAGTGAGGCATGATACTCACTGGTGGAAACAATGTGCTTCTGATTAGATCTCTTTACTAGGAGGCTAGAAAATGAGTAATGAAGAGATCATGACCATTGTTATGGTGAGTTTTTTTCTTGGTATTGTCTTCTTACTAGAAAGAGAATACTGGATTATAGTAAAGCAGCACATCGTGAGCACAGCACACAGCACCATGGAAAGTGCAATACTTACTGATGGTGCTTTTGCTGGACCTATATTTTTCAGTCAAGTAGGTCACTTTCTGAACTAACTAGAGCTGCTTTCTTGAGGGAATAGAATAAAGCAAATAAGCATCCTAAAACTGTTGAACTGATGAGCCCTTACTGTAATGGCTTTTGTTCAAAACTGCAGTGAAGTACAAAACAAGTACCATTTTCAGTGCCTTGTGAACCAATAGAAGGATGTTCTCTGTAACAGAGCACAGTGATTATCTATTAAAGAAAAAGTGAGGGGAAATTATCCATGGGTGCAGAGATGAAAAAGCTGGAATGATCCGTTGTGGTCACCTACCCCAGTCTGAAATGTAAAGCAGAACAAAGGGGTTTACTGTTCTCATTTTGGCTCCCAGACTTGCAGCTATATTTAAATAGCATATGCTCTGGCATTAACACTGATTGTTTAGAAGTTCCCAGTGATTGAAAACTCCACCATAACCCTTGGTAGTTACTGTAAATGGCTTAATATTTCCCTTTGTTGAGAAATACAGTGCACATTTTGATCTGAATTTATCCAGCTCCAACTTTCAGTAATTTGTCTTTATTAGGTCTTTGTCTGCTAGTCCAATATTCTTACTGGCCAGCAGCACATTGAGCATAGAAGAGGAGGGAAAGCTTCCAAGTACACTATTTGATGCTCTCCAGGTCTGGATATTGCTGTACAATACTGTTGAGAAAACTTTACTGCTCTCATCCACCCTCTGCTCAAGCCAAAAGAGACAAACAACTGGTGACTACTCAGTTATTGAGCATAGTGACCAGTAGTCAGGAGTTCAGAATCTCAGGGATGGTTCTGGTATGTATGTTGCATTGTACCAAATACATATTTGAGAAAACCAGTTACTAAAGGGATGTTCTTTAAGGAGAACAGTTAACTGCATATATGGATAAACAAAATGGGGTCCTTGCTTCCATCTAGTAGAGGAACACTTTCTGAGCAGTTCAAGTTCTACAAGGATTCCTGTAGATCAGGAATGATTAGACTGTGTTATCTTTGCTTCTGTCACAAATGTACATAGAAAGATAGGTTTTAAATCTTTCTGTATAAGTTTGTTGTACAAATTTGCTAATGGAATGGAAAGAGTATTTCGCAAAGTTCAGAAATTCTGGGATATATGTATATATATGTGTGTTCCATGCTGGGTGAAGGGTAAATTAATACCTAATTTCTAACCGTGGAAGAATTGTACATTGGTTATGGTTAAGTCCCAAAAGAAATCCCAAGAGTTTGTCTAACTGAAGTGGAGAGTTTACATGAAGTTATTTTTGTGGTGATTTTTTCCAAGACTTTTCCAGTCCATAAAGAATTTTTCTACTGTAAATGGAAGTAGCCTTTCAAATGGATCATGAGAGCTGCTTGCAGACTCAAGCTTCAAGCCTGTAATTATTCACAGGGAATTTTTATTTTGTGGGAAATTCTGATATGTCAGTTTTGTGCTTAATTGGGACAAAGTATCAGTCTCATTTGTGGATGGAGCACTTCAAAAACATTGGCACTGTTTTTGTTTAAAATATTGATGAAATGCCTGTGTTCTCACAAAATGTTTTAATTAAACCAAATCCTCATTTCCCAATGAGAAAAGTTATAATGTTTTTTTAGCTTGTTTTACACAAGAGCACAAAACACTCAGTTAAAATCCACTTCTTACAGTAGGATTTAATTTTTGCATGCATGACAGAATTGGATTTTGAGTACTTAATGAGAGTCTCTTTACAATGCATAAAAAATAAACTATTCTGTTGCAAAGCTAATATAACCAGGTGAGTGTTTTCCTACCTGTTTTGCACCGCTATCTTCAGTCCTTTACCAGATCAATTAAGGTAACTGGGCTTCTTTGGATAGGAATTGCATACTAATACCATGAAGTTTCCTGAAAATAAAGTACACCAATGTATTGTATCAAGAATGATGTAAGTGGTGCTAAGGAAGTAGATCAGCAGAGCCCTGTTTGGATCTGCTAGATCAGCAGAGTGGTAAGACACTCACCATTAGACTTTTGTGGTAGAGATATGGGGAGAGAAATACAATCTCTTGGCACTGCTTTTGGAGTGTCTTTTTGCTGAAGGCACTGCTTCTTTTGGGCCTTAAAATTCAGGACTGAACCCAGCCTTCCTGTGAGCTGAGAGAGGCACAGTGAGCACAGCACAGGCATTCACCTGTGACTGTGCTCTCCCTTGAAGTGCGTGGGCTGCTGAATGTAGCTGGACGTGTGTGCACAGGTCTGGTTTGGCTCAGCATCTACACTGAGATTGCTGCTTACATTCTAGGTGTACGATCTCTTTGCCACCAAAGCAGGAACCAGGATTAGGGTTTGATTATAATTATGTTTACAAGGTAACAGCAACAGTTTAGGTGAAGGGGAGCTGTTCTGGTAGTTGAAAGCAGCTTTAGGCTTCAGTTTTAACTATTCCAATACAAATGAAAATGAACAACTAGGATTTTATAACATGAATCCAAACCATGCTACCATTCTATTTTGGCATGCACCCATTGTAGCTAACCCTATCTAGTCAGGCTGTCCAGTTTAACAAAATCCATTCCAGAACAACTTCCTCAAAAACTTCTGCCACAGAACAGTTTCAGTGCCAGGATCATGCTCTTTCTCCTAGATGAAGAGTTACTCAAGTGTCAAGAGCCTATACTTCTCTTTGAAGCCCTCTCTGATGATGGAAAGTTTTCTTTTTTCTGTTCTTTTGTAGATGCTTGCACATTTTTGCTATATCTACTGGGAAACCCTAATATCACCAGAGAGAAAAACAGCTGCTCCCTGTGCACTTCTCCAGGCCACAGAAGGAGCAGAACTATGGCAGCGAAGCTGAAAATTGGCAGTGTTTAGGGACAATCTCCAAGAATGGTCTGCCATTAAACTTAGATCAAGCGACTTTATAATTGCAAGCTGCTGTTGAGGACTTCTGACATTCTTTAAATGCCCTTGCCTGTGTAGTAAGGGAACCATATGGTGACTTGTTTTCTGTGTAGTTATGAAGAGTTGATTATTTATTTTTCAAGTTACATCTTAACACTTTAGTTTTGCAAGCTTTTTTTTTTTTTTAAAAAAAGGCAGAAAATAGGCTGGGCCAAACAGGGGCTGAATTTCTAGTTAGACTAGGTTGGGCTTAACCATTCAGAAGTAAAAATGTAACTTTTGATGACAAACCAAGGATTTTCTGGTGTATTATCTAGATTTGAGTGGTTTCTCTCCATTAAAGATGCTTATTTGAATGTTGATTTTTCTGTGTAATAATACATCTCTTCCGCCAACATGTACAAGAGGTTGGGACATTCCTACACCACCTTTGCATTGTTTTGCTGATTTTTTTTTTCTCACTGTGTTTTTTGTTTGATAGATTTAACTTTTGCTGAAATTATTTTCCATATACGCATAATAGTGGTATTTCTTTTTGGACAATGCTGCGCTTAAATCATATAAACAATATGCCAAATTGCAAGGCTTAGGTTTTGGGAGTCTTGGGAAAATGACTGTTGGGCAGTTTTCTAAAAGGAAGGCATGTGGAATGATGGTGTAAAGTGCTATTCAGGAGTGTCTTCCTCCAAATGTGTATGCCAAGTTCCTGCTACTGTTGATTTATTAGTGTGTTGCTCTGATTCAGTGCTGTCTTTTGGAAAACCACACTGTGGCTTTGGGGACCATCTAAAGATCTGCACAGTTTAGCTTGTCAAAGAGTATGAAGCATTTTTTTCTCAAACTCTCAACACCAAAACAGGTCACCACTTTTCTTTAAAGGCATGTGTAGGATTTGAGGGCAGCGGTATTCCGGGTTTAGACCAAAAGCAGAAAGTTTCCTTGACAGGACTTCTGGAGATGTATGGGACTGGGATGGGCACCTGCATTGAACATGTAGCTGTTTTTCAATAACCCAAGTGACAGTATTTTGGACTGAGTAGAAATAAAGGCAGAATTGGTAGACAAAAATAATAATTAAAGGTGCTTTGGAGCAGAACTGAAGCTCTATTAAGTTTTTACACTTAATACTGTAAGTTACAGTGGGCACTGCTGCAGATTAACCCTGCTGCAGCTTTCTGCACTGACAATGCCTTCTTTTCAAGCTGATATTCAGAGTCTTGTAAAAAAAAGCATGTCATTTATGTATATAATGCTTAAAGAAGATGCTAAGGAGTGTTGTGTTTTGTGAGAGTCTCACAGACCTCATGTTTGATGGACTAGTTCAATAGATAGCCACCATGCCTAGCTCAACACCAAGGGTGAAGATATTGGGTTAGTTGCACAGTAGTTATGACTCCAGTATCTTTTATGTCTCAATTCATGGCATTTCATTTTCTCTTTTAAAATATCTGAACAGCCTGTCACATTTTTTTCCATTGTTTTGGGAACTCTGGGTTAAGTTTTTCTAGATATTTTTGCTGACACTTAGGATCCTCTTTTAGACTTCAGAGCTGCTGCAGTTGCAGCTGTAGAAGTGATGAATATGGCTGCACCCCAAGTACTCAGTGGGTTACAGCAGTTGTTCATAAGCTGCCCGTGTGTATCCGTTTTAAGACCCTAATGTCTTTTAGAACTTTGATGTCTTCAATTTCATCCATAGTCTCTTGTTCTGGCTGTGGACCATGGAAGTAGAAAAGTCCTGGTAGATTGTTACTCATTAAGATGTATGAAAGATGTGGAGTCTGCTAATATACCTTTTTATTTTTACCTTCTCACATGATATCTACTTGTATTATTGGTCACTGTTGACTACACTAGAAACAATAATTTGAGACTAACAGAAATAATAGTTTCTTTCAAGAATCCATGAGCTGTGTCTGACTAGTAGAGTTTTTAGGATTTTTTTTTAAAGACGTCTTCCTGGGAGCTAAACATTTTTAATTGATTTTTGAAAGGTGCTATTAGAGAGTAATTACTAGTGGAAGTTCCAATTAAAATGGATGTTTCAGTTATTCAGCCTTCTTGTAGGAGGCAAAGATGTGGAGGAGGGAAGGTTGTATTGGTAATTAGTTGGGGTTTTTTTGTAGAGTGTATAAAAATATATATAAAATGCTTTACAAAGTTGCATACAGTGAATTTTGTAGTATTTGAAAGAAACATTGGCTGTATACACCAATACTTTAAACACAAACTTCAACTTTAATCCTGTAGCATAAGTTAGAGAGATATAAATAGGATATGGAACTCAGGATAGTTAATTGTAGCATAAGTTAGAGAGATATAAATATGGAACTCAGGATAGTTAAATCTAGAAAGAATCTTGCCTTAAAACTTCACCAAATTGCTGGAAACCACTGGCTGAGATGGTCATTTGAGTAACATCCAAAGGATGAGACGTGTATTGAAAGATCAAAGAAGAAAACTTGAGAGAGAGAGACAGAACAGGAAGGATTCTGTGCAGAGATGCTGACAAGCTTTAAGTGGAAGTGAGCAGGTAACAGGGGAATAAGGGAATTGGAAGAAGGCCTTTAATACGGATTTCTCTTCTGAGATAGCACAGTAATTCAAGCCAGAGACCTTCACCTTTGTGATATTTCTGTGTGCAAAGGATTTGTCTCTGAGGTGGCAAGTTCTTAAGGAACTGGACATAGGACTAATGAAATCTAAAACAGTTTAGTTTGGATTCCAGAAGACAGAAGTTCAGACCAGGCCAAGATTTAATTAAAGCTAAAGTTGGTTTCAAGATTTTAAAGGTTTTTAGATTACATGAATTGAGGTCACTAGGAGAAGATTCTATACCTACAACTATGCTGAGAATCTAGTTTATTTTCACTACAGGGCTGTTTCACTACCATCACCTTTGAAGCTACAGTAAAGAATGGTAACAGGCAACAAAACCAAAAACTTTTCAAAATAAAATTATTGGCTGCTGCATTGCCTAAAAAAAGAAAAATTACATTAACCATTCCTGACTTCCATCTGCCTCATCTGCCTTTATTTTCTTTATCTTTCCCTTGTTTTATAGTTATCTTCAAGAGAAATTTCATCCTTCACATCTTTTTTGTGGGTCCTAGTGCTTTTGCAGGATTGCTTTCTTTATGAGGCAAGGCTTATTATTAATATTCCTGTCTATGGACATACTTTGGTTGGTTCTGAAATAGGTGAAACCTTAGGTGGTTTCATCTGTTGTTTGACACATCTTGATGTTCATTCTAGGAGCACAGAAAGTGCATTTACTAAGCTATTGATGATTTCAGTTTCCTGCTTCAAGCAGTGTTTGTTCTCCTTCTGTGGTGCACTGATGCAAAATCAGTCTATGGCAGGGTGAGAACAGCTTCCTGGATTTAATGAAAAATAGCAGTATGAATCTAGCTCTTGTTTTGTTTTCAGTTTTCCTCTCACTTTACGAGACCAAGAGACATTTCCTAAAAAAGTGTCTGCCTTCAGAAAGTAGTGCTGTAGATAAACCACTGGACTGGGCAAAATATGGGCAACTTCATGGCACGTACTTCCTTAACAAATAAGTTCATCTGTCTTTCTGTTTCCTGAGTGACATATTGTGTATATAAAAGGTAAGCTTTACAGACTGGGGTCTGTCCTATATATTTCTATCAGAATTTAAAATACTGTCATAATATAAAAACAATTTTTGCATGGATATTTCTGATTCAGTGCAGTGCTAGGTTTGAGTTTGGTTTTTTTACCTTCTAGATGTTTTTTTTGCTTTTGCCCTGAACTGATATGTGAAATGGATATACATTGTTCTCAAGTCATATTTAAGAATGCTGTTTTCGGGCAAGATTCCATTTTTATAAAGCATAATGGAGGTAGATTATTTAGGACTGCTTTTTATAGTGCTTTCTTCAGGGCTGTCCAGAGTTAGATAGAACATGGTAGTTCAGGGCTGGGTCAGGAACTGCAGTGTTGTCCATGGAAAATCTTCTGTAACAAAAGCCATGGGCTAAAACAGAAGTTATAATAAAATAAAAAGTTATTGTGAATTGCATTGGGTATCACAAGGACTTTCCTCATAGTTTGCACTGAGAGTTGATTGCAGCATTTCTGCTAAAATCTGATAACTGCGACTTATATGTAATGTTGTGATCAGTGTTATGGGATTTTAAGACTGTCCATTAAAGATACTCTTTTCCATCATCTTAATGTAGTCTACAAATCTAAACTTCAGAAAATGTTAATTTTTGTTCTTTCTGAAACCAAATGAAGTCACAATTAAAAGCAGTTAGCTGGTAGTTGCTGATGAGTATCATAACCTTCAGAGTTAAAAAATTATCTCTGACTTTTCCTAGTATATAAAATCCAGAGTAAATCAGGCACTAGGATGTCACTGTCACAGCTGACACCTGTCATAGTCTTAGGTCACTGGTGCTGTCGTCAGCACCAGTGTTCATAGACATTTTTCTTGACTGAAGCTCTGATGAGCTCAGCTGTGACACTCAAATATGTGGAGTATATAAATCTAGGTGTTAATTGAAGTGGTGTTTTTCTTCATCTGATGTTACTGGGTTGGTCTGAGTTACCCTGACTTGTTTTGCTCAAGAAAGGAGATCCAAATGAAATACCATTTCTGCTTCCTACATCTTGCCTTCCTGTGGAACTCAATTAAATGCTACAGTATAATGTGTTTCAGTTACATAAACACTGTTCTTCATCTGGTTCATTTTACTTCCCTTTTCAACTTTCTGCTGATCAGTTTCTGTCTCCAGGCTGAAGTATTTGAAGGTAGTT
>NW_008691263.1:0-2025 GCF_000695815.1 Acanthisitta chloris | reverse complement strand
ACTAGAGTGATTGCTTGTCTGGATTATTGAGGGAAAGGTATTGAAATGTGTGCCAACCTAATTTAAATACTTTGCTGTGCATGAAGTTGCAGATACTCAATTACCTGACATACCCATCCCTCTGTGCTGCTGGGGGAGGAGGAGGTAGAGAAAGTTAAGAAGGTAAAGCTGAACCTGGGAAGAAGTGAGGGGTGACAGGTAGGTGTTTTAAGATTTGGTTTTATTTCTCATAATCCTACTCTGATTTGCTTGGTAATAAATGAAACTAATTTCCCCTAGTCAAGTGTGGGTTTCCTGTGATGGTAATCAGTGAATGATCTGTCCCTGCCCTCATCTCAACCCATGAGCCTTCCCTTATATTTTCTCTCCCTTACCCAGCTGAGGAGAGGAGTGACAGAGTGGCTTTGGTGGGCACCTGGCATCCAGCCAGGGTCAACCCACCACGTGGAGCTTGGCTCAATTTCAGCTAGTGCTTTTTATTATCCTGGATCATGCTGATATGCCAATTGTCTTGCATTCCAAGTGACAGCAGCTGAATGCTTTTGAAATACAAGGTCAGTGCTGTAATGCAAAAGAATTTTTCCATGCAGTTCTAGCATGAAGATTTTAGTAAATTGTAGATGTCAATGGGATGATGAGAGATGTAAATGTAATTTAAATTTTTTTTTAAAACCAAACTGAATCTACTTTGTCATGTAAATTTTCTTGGGAACGTACATTGCATTTCAGCAGGTGGAGTTTTGGTAGCCATCCAGAATCTTAGCACCAGGGTTCAGCGTTGCTACTGTTCTCTAAGTTCTCAGGGGTTACAAAATGTGTGTGGACCACCTCACTACTCATAAATATACCATTGCATACTTGCCCAAGTCTGTTAGCTGGAATGCAAGTGTCAAATATATTGGTATGCATTTAGGAAAGAATAAACTGCATTCCCAGAAGCAAAGAGATATTTTACTATATGTTGGCTGTGCAAAGTGTGGTGGCTACATGCTCCATCTGTGCACTTCAGAAGGGTCAATCAGAATTTGGCATACCATGTGCACTGTGGCATCTTGCAGGATGTCACATTGCTTGCAGTGACTCAAAGACTAATCTCACTGGCAGTAGGATGGTCTTTATGTTCAGGTTTTTTTACAAAGTTGTTCTTAGACACTGCATTTGAATTTTATTCTCTTAATTACAGAACTTCACAAATTTGGAGATAAATATAAGTAATGTGCTGTTATTTTTTTAAATTGGTAATTGCTGCATTTTGAAAGTCATCATTGGAATAAACTAGCAATCTGAAGGAATGATAAAGAACAAAATAGTAAAGAGTAATTTAAAAGTTATATAAAAAAAGATGGCCTGTTAATCCATTGGATTAATTCAGGTAATGGCAGCAGTTTCAACCAGAATTAGAACTGTAGTGAAAGAATGTAGAAAAAAATCCCATTAATAAACTTCAAGATAATTAATTAGCTGTTTTGCCAGAATGCTAAAAATGTAACAGCTTACAAGGTGTCATAGGTCTGTTACAGATGTAAAGGATATTAATTTAGAGACACTTAAAATTGCCATAGGAGTCAAAATGACCAGGAGAATCTGTTGATCCTCTCTCTGTTGAGGAATGCCCATATTTCTGAAAGCACATATCTACTGTTGTTTTGACTTTGGCAGTCAAGTATTCTTAAGGATTGAGACATTTAAGGGGATAATTGGGGCTATAGCAAGGAGGACATGTATCACAAACAAGGGAGACAGAAATTGGCAACAAATAGAGACAAATCCAGCAGTGTCATATGGAATTCTGCTTGGTCAGCATAGTAATCCTATTATAGGACACTGAAAAAATGCTGTTGCATAAGGCAGGAGAAGCATACTGCCATACCAGTGAGTTAATATTCTTGGAGTGTTTCCCCCTTTATGAGCATGGATAGGAAAATGTAGTTATTTGATAGTACTTAAGGAAAGAAACCCAACGAGTTTTAGTAGATATGGCTTTAAAGGACTGTCCTTCAGGAAGGTTCCCCTCCCTGTGCCCCC
>NW_008691262.1:0-3044 GCF_000695815.1 Acanthisitta chloris | reverse complement strand
GAGCAACTTCAGGAAAGAACTGTAGCTCAGTGAAGTCTTTTGTCCAAATACTGAACTGACCTGGTGGAATGCTACCCTAAGTTTTTGAACTGGTCACTAGATCTACTTTACAAAAGTCTTAACTGGAAAATATTGCAGCCAGTTATGGTTCATTTAAAAATCACTGTTCAGAGGGTATTAAAGTTTTTTTGGGGAAAAAACTTGCACAGTGAATCTTGATTACATACATTTATTTCTACATCTGTACTCCTACTCTGCCCAAATCATATTTTCTCAAGTATGCCTTCTGCACAACCTTTAATAGAGTCATCTTCAGCATATGGCTCTAATGCAGAAACTGCGTTTTTTCTCATGAATACTTAGAACTGCCAAGGTATACCTAACTTACAGAATTAAGTGACAAGTGCAAAAGCTTCAGAGAAGCTGCTACTTCTATGTTTTGACTAGAACAGCGTATTTCCTGACTCACAAAAGATACCCAGGCCTTGTGTATAGACTTAAAAAAACCTCCACAACCTTTTTGATGTCTTACAAATTAATTCCTACTGACTTTCCAGTTGCAGCTTTGAGGAAATCTTAAGGATCCTTCTCAGCACTATAACGAAGTTGGGTTTCAGCACAGCAGGCTCTCTGAAGATAAAGTAACATCTGGGAAACTGAAAGAAAGCTTTACAAAACGTTACCTTTTTCTCTAGAAGAATCAATTTAAAAAGGATCAAGACCTGAAAAAAAAACAAGAGAAAACATGGTGAGTGAACCAGTGACATTTATTAAAAATACTGTGCAAGCAAAATCTCTTACTCAAGATGTCATGTTAAGCACTGAATAGCTGTCAAATGATCAAATACATTTGACCAGTGAAAACCAGTGTTCCAATATCCTTTCTCCACCTGAGCACACATTTAAAAGCAGCATGAGATGCACAAGAAAAAACCCTCCACAAACAGGAACTTATCAGAAAGAACATGTTGTGCAATTCCGGAACTTTAAAAAACAGTAAACAAAGGAACTTAAAAAACAGTGAACTGCACATAAACATGTGCAGTTTCTCCATAGAAATACTGAAAAGAATCCAGCAAAATACCAAGAATAGCATCCACCTCACCTAATTTTAGGCATCTGCAGATGAGGTGTCTAGATCACAAGTGGCTGTCCAAACTCTCTACACTCAAGGAAAAACACAGACACTTCTGGGGCATGACTAGAGATATCCGAAGTCAAACAAAAAGAAATTCTATCCTAAAAATCTACTGAGCAGATGCAAGTCCACCATGGAATGCAGATTCTCAAATTTGTTTCCTGGATGCATCGCAGTTAATAAGGATACACACTCAATGTCAATAGGAAAAAGAAATGCAAGTCCCCTCAGGTTCTATCATGGCAGAAGTTACAAAAAATACAAGATACAGGGAAAAATTCTGCAACTTGTGTCTGCATGGACTTATTCACTCTCCTCCGTCTGGAACTTACTTTCACTGAAGTTAAGCAGGTGGAAGTGGAAGGAAAATCAGGAGACTGGAACCAGAAGTACTTAGGGAACAGTCCTCTTGCTCCTAGCTCAGGGATGTCTAGACATGTTTATTTTTCCATTCCTCACAAAGCATTTCGCTCTCTAAAATAGGTGCTGTCCTTTATATATCTAGCAGAGAATGCCTACCTTGTGTCTAAAGTGGAGAACAAGATCCCGTGGAGACAGACCTGAGAGAGCAAAAAGAGAAATTATTTCAGTCCAACAGCTAGTAGAGATACTAACTTACTCCTTGTCACCTCTTTGCCGGGGAGGGAGATACCCATTATGCATTCTATGTGAACCTGGCTGTTTCAGTAGCAGAACTCATACAAAATTCCTTCTTTTGAGCAGGAGCAAGAGTTAAATGGACAATGGAGACAGTAATAACATGAACAGTCATGCTCTGAGTTAACTCCTGTTTGCTACCACACAGCATTAGGGAAATACTGAAGTAAATACTGCACTGTGCATTCAGAAAACACAGGGAAGAGTCAGAATCAGGTGGGAGACATCCAAAAGAACAGGCAGAAGAAAGCTTGAACACCCTACAACATCTAAGAGTTCAATCTAAAAATGAAGAAGGTAGTGTTTCCCAGAAGCAGACAAGCAGTTGCTAGTCAGTGTTAAGTCAAGAAGGAACATGGTTTACAACCTACAACTAACTCCTGTTATGAAAGCAACACTACATTTTTTGTTTATTTACATCCATTAATAAAGAAATGCAGGCACACAGACCTCTGGTGCTTCATCTGTTACTGCACATAAACAAAGGAGCTCAGGAAAGGCATGTGTTATTCAGGGTAACATTACCTCTGCTGCTTGTACAAAACAAGTCACTTACCAAGATAAACTTGTGACCCTTCTAGCAAAGTACTGCCCAAGGAACTATTCATATGATCGTAAAGTTCCTGTAAAAGTTAGAGCAAAGGCAAAGAAAGCCCAGAAGCTGTTAGTGGCACATGGTCACACAAAACGCAGAATAAATAAAATTCACTTATTCAAGGATTTCAAGAGCTAATTCAAGAAAGAAAGTAAAGTTTTACTCTTTCTTGTCTTTCATCACAAATCAAAAGTCGACCCTCTGTCAGATTTTTGTTTGTTTTAAGATATTACAAGAGCTGAATAACTGAATGACCTACGTAAAAGGAATATTTGAGCATTAATTAAAAACACTGACGTTTGTGGCCATACACTGAAATCTTTGCTCTCTGTAGCCATTACTGCAAAGTTACCTTGAGAATTGAAATTTGGGAGAAGTCTTTTTCTTCAAAGTACGCATGTGTAATGAGCTGCAGCTTTGCCTGAAGTAATCCATACAAAGGCTTGGAAGAAAAACAAACACAGAAGCAAGTGAATAAAACTATTTAGTCAATCATTTTCAATCTGAATCTTCTCCCATGCTTATCTTGCAATACAGATACATCATTACACATAGAGTTCATGGATGAGCAGTCCTCAGTGGCTAACTCCCAGAAGCTTTCCCCTCTGGTCATTTTAAAGATAGTAATTCCATTTTTTTTCAGCTTGCAGATAC
>NW_008691261.1:0-229 GCF_000695815.1 Acanthisitta chloris | reverse complement strand
GGGGTGAGGCCACCCTCTGACCCATGGGAGATCCTTCAAACCTATGGGAGATCTGTCAAAATCCATGGGAGATCTGTCAAAATCCATGGGAGGTCCTTCAGACCCATGGGAGATCCTTCAGACCCATGGGAGAGGCTCTAAACCCATGGGAGACCCTTCAAACCTATGGGAGATCCATCCAAATCCATGGGAGATCTGTCAAACCCATGGGAGATCCTCCAGACCCACG
>NW_008691260.1:0-1761 GCF_000695815.1 Acanthisitta chloris | reverse complement strand
AAATATAATAATATCAAATAAGACAATAATACAGGACGCAAGAATCATGGAAGAGTCAAAAGGTAAAATGAAGTAATTTGGTTGTAAACAAACAATTCTGAAAAGTTTATTGCTTTGTTTTAGTCTTACTAAAGGAAACCTAGTATTTACAACTATCAATGAAACAAGAACTTCTTAATACTTTAAAGCTTTTCAATATCAGATACAAATACAAGAGAACTTTGTTAGTGGAAAGAAGTAAATTGAAATGTAATGGAACTAGTCTACTTGAAACATAAAGAAGAGTTCATATAGTTCTGTCCACAGAGATGCCTAGAAAAGTTGTGTTCTAAGGTTCTCTCTTCTTAAGAGCTTTCCCGGTGGATCCCATTGATGTGTGCTAGGGGTATGAGCATCATGTCCTCATTTACCACTACATTTCATAATATGGATCGTATCCACAATCTTCCTGTAATTCTCCATCTGTAGAGCCCAGAGTCTCAGGGAAGGTCACTTTTTCAAGGGCTTTCTTCAAGATCACATTGTCAGTCTCCTCTTCCATGGTCTCAAACAAATTCTGCCTCCAGAGCTGGAACAGTGCAGGCAGGACCGAGAAAAAGATTGCCCACATATACTCTTGGATCCTTTTCTCTAATTCCAATCTAGACCTGTCCAGAGCCTTGTGGCTGATTTCCAGCTCTGCCATTTCCTTCTCTAAGCGCAACTGGTGCAGCTGAAGGGTCTCCTCTCTCTCCTTCATCCTCTGGATGATTTGGTCTCCGCAGTCGGGAACAATTTCCTTCTCCTCACAGGAGGAGGGAAGAGGCCAGTTGATGCCAGCAGCTACCATCAGCAGGAGGCACAGCTGGAACTTTCCTGCAGCCATGGCAGATCCTTCTGTGAAAGAGACAGGTAGAATGACGATGATTCAGACTATATTCCCTCAAGAAGTTCCACACTGGAATAAAAGCTTTGACATCCTTTCTAGCCCTGAAAAAAAACCCCAACCTTTTGTCCAGAAGTGCTCCTAAGTGCACTTGTTATTGGAAGTTAAATGCTGAGCTGCCCAAATAGGTGGGATCAGCAGATGGTGAGGAAGATGTGAAACACAGAGACTACTGGAAATTAGTGCTGGGAACGGGACCTGGGGGTCCTTGTCTATGGCAAGTTGAGTATGAGTCAGCAGTGTGTCCTGGCAGCCAGGAGGGCCAAGTGTGAGCTTGGGGGCATCAGACAAGGCATTGCCAGAGGGAGAGGGAGGGGATTGTCCTGCTCTGCTCTGCACTGGTGCAGCCTCACCTTGAGTGTTGTGTGCAGTTTGGGGCCCCACAATGTAAGAAAGGTATTGAGCTATTGGAGGGGATCCAGCAAGTCATTGCCAGAGGGAGAGGGAGGGGATTGTCCTGCTCTGCTCTGCACTGGTGCAGCCTCACCTTGAGTGTTGTGTGCAGTTTGGGGCCCCACAATGTAAGAAAGGTATTGAGCTATTGGAGGGGATCCAAAGGAGGGATACGAAGGTGGTAAAGGTCCTTGAGGGGAAGGCATATGAGGAGTGGCTGAGGTGACTTGGTGTGTTCAGCCTGGAGGAGGCTGAGGTCAGACCTCACCCCTGGACACAGCTTCCTCAGGGACCGAGGGGCAGGGGCAGGCACTCCCTTGTTCCCACGTGCCTGCTCTGAGCAGACCCTGCGGCCTGTTTCCCTTCTGCCTTTCTTCCCTCATCCGTGAGGCCTAACTGGTCAAAGGGCTCTGCCCTGCCCTGGCTGCACCTCGAGCCTGCGG
>NW_008691259.1:2397-2623 GCF_000695815.1 Acanthisitta chloris | reverse complement strand
TCCGTGTCCGCCTGCCTGGCCTCTCCCGCGCCCACAACATCTCCCTGGACATCTACCACAGCCAGCGGCACAGGTGCCGAGGTGATGGGACCTGTGCCCACCAGCTCTTCCTGGGCACCGTGGCTGGCAGCCCCTCTGCCACCCAGGCCTCCTGGAAAGTCTTTGAGATCACCAACCTGCTCCGGTCCTGGCTCCACCAAGCCATGGTCCCAGGGCACCACGGTCC
>NW_008691259.1:0-2372 GCF_000695815.1 Acanthisitta chloris | reverse complement strand
CCAGCCACAGGGAGCCAGCCCTGCCCCAGGACGTGGCAGACAGAGTTCTGCTGCTCGTCTTCTCCAAGGACAAGTCTCCAGGAGACCACAGCCTCATCAGGACAGCAGAGAACTCCAAGTATATCATGCGGGACAGCGGCTCCCAGGGCACAGGGACCCGCCGGCACCGTAGGAACAGGACAGAGAAGCAAAGGATCAAAGCGAGTGACGCTGTTGCCGCTGTCCCATGGGAGAAGGGCAGGGCCCTGTGCAGGCGGGTGGACATGGTGGTGGACTTTGAGCAGACAGGCTGGGGCAGCTGGATCGTCTACCCCAAGAAGTACAACGCCTACCGCTGCGAAGGGCTGTGCCCGTCGCCTGTGGACGAGACCTTCCAGCCCACCAACCACGCATACATACAGGTAAGAGGATTTGCTGCCCCACGTTCCCTGTGCCCCCCAGGCCCCTGCCTGCAACAGGGGGGATGTTCTGCCATTCCCATGTCTCCCACAGAGTTTGCTGCAGCTCTACAAGCCCAACAAGGTGCCGTGTCCTGCCTGCTCTCCAGTGAGCATGAGTCCCCTCTCCATGCTCTACTACGAGAAGGGTGAGATTGTCGTCCGCCACCACGAGGACATGATCATCGAGGAGTGTGGCTGCAACTGAGACCACCTCAACCTCTGCCAGGAAGGGGCACATCTCTGCCCAAAAGTGCCCCCAAGGACCAGCCACCCATTCCACGACCATCGCAGAGACCAGGGCGTTTCTGAGGCCTACGTGCTATGGATCGGTGAAGCCCTGGCTGGGCCAGGGCAGGAGTGGGGTGCCTGGGACTTGGCAGTTCTGCAGGACTGCATGGCCACAGTGCTCCACGTGGGAAAGGCCACCAGG
The DNA here is from genome assembly GCF_000695815.1 of Acanthisitta chloris. NCBI lineage: Eukaryota > Metazoa > Chordata > Aves > Passeriformes > Acanthisittidae > Acanthisitta > Acanthisitta chloris. The sequence continues at coordinate 1,502 of NW_008691259.1, read as the reverse complement.
CATGTTGGGATGGTGGGTGCCCCACACTGTGTTTATCCAGGAGCTGTAGCGCTGGCAGCTGTGGTGCCCAGGACAGCCGAGGGTTGGTGCTGCTTGGCAGGGCTGGAGCACGGCAGCATTGCTCCCTGCCATGACACAGGCCCACAGTGATGTTGCTTTGCCAGCCATGGGAATCACCAGGATCTCTGGGCTCCCAGGACACTGCTGCTCTAGTGTCCAGCCACCAGAGCATCCACACCATAGGGATTTTCCATCTGCCCTGGGGTTTAGGCATTTCTCTCAAGATTTATATTATATTTCTACTAAAACTATTCCTATTACAACTCAGCCAAGTGAGTGTGTTACCCAGTGTCCAGAGCCCCAGCTGGCAGCTCCACATGGGCAGCATCAGGCAAGGGCTCAGCACAGCTCCCTCCCCTGAGCTAGGGGCTGAGCACAGCCCTGCGAAGGATGGACCCAGAAGAACAGGCTGGCAGCAGGCAGGAGGCATTGACCTCCATCTCATACACCTCTCACCCAGGGACACACAGGGACTGACACAAAAGCTGGACCTCCTGAATCCTCCTCCAAAGCGTCATCCATTTCCCAGGAGCCAGGAAGGGTCAGCACAGGCAAACGAGGGGTCCTGGCTATAGGGCACTCCCACATCTGGTCTTGGTGGGTCTGGGCCCCCTGAGACCTCCTGCCCCCTGGACACCTCAGCTCACACTCTGCTCCCCCCATGAGAACACAGCTCTGCTCAAGCCTTTTCCCCCCTCACTGGATGAGGTGGCAGTGAAAGGGTCACAGTTGTATAATTCATCAATAAATTATATATATTAATGATGCACAGTGGATTCTGCTGATTTTTGCTGTTGATGGCCTGTCAGGGTGTGATTCCCCTGTCTCCCTGCTCCAGGGCCATCTCAGGCTGCATCCTTCTCCATTGATGGTAACACCAGAGCAGACAGATGGGCTGTGGCAAAGGAGTCCCCCCCAGTGATGCAAAAGCTACTCGAAAGCTCCAAAGTTCACATGAGATAAGAATGAAGCTGTTCCCACCCTGATGGGAAGTTGCTCAAGAGCGAGCAAGGAGGCACCTGCAGGCATGGAAGGGGAGGCTGAAGGGATTTTCTGCCTTTATTTACCCCTCGGAGATAAGAAAAGGGCTGTGCTCTCTAACAGCAGAGACTTCTAAGCCATGCAGCTGGTGCAGGCAGCTCCTTAGTGTCACCCACCCAGAGGGGAGACCTCCAGTCCCAGGTGACGCCTGGGGTCTTGAGTGCCCCGGGGTGACTGTGTCCCCCTTGAGGGGCTTGGGGGGCTGCTCCTCCCGGGCAGTGAGGGTCAGTCCCTGGGTTTGGCCGTGCTCCCCCTGCTGCAGCCCCGGCCGTGGGTCTGGGGTCCCCCAGGCTCACAGTTGCCTCCTCCCACTGGTGGTCCCCGAGCAGCGGAGGGGTCGGGTGGGACCACAACCTCGGGGCTGCTGGCCCAGGTGGCTGCACGGGACGGGACAGGGGCCA
>NW_008691258.1:600-7533 GCF_000695815.1 Acanthisitta chloris | reverse complement strand
ATATATGCAGACATACACATACATACAAACTTACTAAGGATATCATAAGTGTTTGACATTCCCTCATTTTTTGATGCGACTCTGTGAATGAAAAAAATTATTAAAATTCTCATAAAAACTAGTGTCTTCCTAATTTTAAAGGAACTGGGGTAGTATGGCCAGCATCAGCTCTGTCAGTGTTTTCAGAAGCTAGTGGTAATTCAAAGTAGGAGAAGCTAAACCAAAACAAAGCACTCTTTTCAGTCCAGGAAAAATAGCTCTTTACAAATTGTTCCCAGGGCACACTAGTCCTAAGGATAAGGCTGTTCTGTAACCTTAACCTATACTTTTGCTGTTCTGTTTCAGATGTCCTATTTGCTTTGTATATCTCCATTGTGTACACATATGCAATGTGCAGATCTCAAAAAAAATTGCTTTGAAGTTGTCTTAAGTATTGCACCTAGCACAATAGGCTGCAGCCTGAGCTGGGGAGGCTTTGCTGCCTTTCATGAAACTACAGCTGGTAGCTGTGCAGGACATATTTCTTGACATCACTGCAGAGGAACTGATGCCAGAGGTTTCTCTCTCAGCTTCCAGCAAAGCTGTGGTGAGCTGGAGGCTGCTAGCATCCACTGGTATTAGTGGACAGGAAGTATTCTGAGGAGGTATCACTTAACTGGAGGTCATGTCTTCCTTTTCTGTGACATATTCTTCTGACATAAAAGACACTTTCCAAACCTGTTTTGTTTTTCTTTGCTTCTTCTTGCAATTGCTACTTTAAATTACTTCCCACTAGTAGTTTATTTGCAATTTTGGCATCTGTTTGGAACTGAGTGTGATACTCTGGTACAAAGAATTAACATGGTCTCCATTGTAGGTCTACTTAACTGTATCTGTAACTGCTTTTAATTGCCTCCTTTGAAGTTCAGACCTGCATTATTAAGGGCTGAAGAAATCTTTAATAAGATGGTCCTTGCTTAATGGAGCTGACAGTGAGTATGGGCAACACCTCATCTGAAGTCCTGCAGCAGATCCAGCAATTGAAATGGTGTTTCCTGAGTCCTACTGGGGAAGTTCATAGTGTTTTTTGTCTCCCCGCTCTCTTCCCACACACACTGGGGAAAAGGCATATCACCATACCTTCTAATACGTCACAGTTTCTGTTAGACATTTCTGAGTCAGAAGTTCTTGGGAGTTATGGTTCAGAACTGGCATACCTCATCAATGTTATGAACTTAGATCATCAGATGAATACGCAAGTTTGTGCTCAGCTGTAAAAAGGCTAACAGACTGTATAAATGTTTTCGTGCTTGTGCCACTTTGAGCACGAGTGAGTTATGCTTCGCTTTTTTACTTTCCACTTGGCTAAGAGTGCACTTTTTGGCAATAAATACTGAAGTAATTTTCTTTTGGTATCCAGAATTCAACTCAAGTAGTAGGATGTAAGTGAATACAGAACACCTATGATTTTAAAATAAACAGAATCTAGAACAGCATTTTCACAGTCACTAAAGTTGAGAACTTCAGAAATTACAACATAGGAGAAAAACAGTGTGGCCTAAAAATTATCTGGTTCACTGACCTTATTTTTCATAAAGTAAAAGCAAATACATTAAAGGTGTTCTTCATGTGATATGAAAAACTCTTGCGCACTACGTGTATGAAGTGGCAAGCAGCAATGGAAAATGACCTTACTAAAATCAGATGGTGAGAAAGGTTAAATTGTTAAAAGGTAGGAACAGAAACTAAGTCCTCTGGCCCTTGCACTTGCTGTTGCTACTTCCTCCTTGCATTATGTTCCATGCTGATATGTCAACTGCACAACAGCTCATGTCAAAAGCAAAAATGCTAATTTTTTCTTTTCACTGTTATCAGTGAGGTGCAGTATTAATAGCCAATTTCTATCTTCCTTTCAATTATACCTATTCTATATAGCAGCATGACTGTTCAAACATAGTGCTGTTAAGATTGAATATTTTCATATGAAATCTAAGGGGAATTGCTTTAACTCCTTCAGAGATGGATACAGATAGCTTCTGTCCATACCTTTAAATTGTTTAGCATGTGGTAGTTGTTTACTGTTTGTGGTTGGGCTTGGATGTCGTAGACATAGCTGTACTAAATTAGCTCCTACAACTTCAAAAAGAATATTTGAAAGACAAATTACTGATAATATTAAGATCTTTCTTTTATGCACTTTCCCAGGTAAGCACAGAGCTGGGAGAGTGATGAGATCTGGCAGATTTGAAGAGTCACACATAAAAATCAAATTTTAAAACTGACATATATCTATTGACATACTTTTCATGCAAAATATGACAAAAAGAGACTTCATGACTTTTATTACTTTGAGCATGAAGATTTTGGTAGTGGCTTTTATTCAATCTACTTTATGATAGCAAAAATTACTCTAAAACTGATTCATATGCAGCTTTCAATTGTAGACTGAGGTGCATGGTCTAAAAGGTGGGGTAGCACATGATATAAACGCTATTCCCAAGTGCTTTGCAAACACACAATTTTCGGAAAATCTAAAATTAAGAAAAAGTTGTTTGTAACGTGCTCCTTATCCTGGATGTGTCAGACCGAGATGCTGCTTGGATTGTATCAGAGGAAATATTATGTAAGATGAGCAAAGCTTTCCATTTAGATGCATACTTAGTGACAGCATTGCCTAACATATGTCACATAGCTAATATTACTCTGAACTTACATACTAGTATGACTGAGGGTCTTCCATAGCAAAGGGCTTTCCATTTTTACCTCTGCTGGAAAAGCCTCCTCAAAAAGCCCCAAAAATAAAAATATTACAGGTGTAATTACTAATTGTCCACATATTCCACTATACAGGACATACCAGCTAGTTAGAGATACATCTTGCTGAAAAGGGTTTGAACCAGTGAACTGAAAGGCAAAAGAAGGCATTTTTGCTATCAGGTTGCAATTAGATGAGGCAGATGGTGCACACTTGCAGCATCAAATGTGTGTGACAGCACTAGTGCTTTGTGCTGTGCAGCATTCACTGTGCTTGTGGCTGTCCCCAAGGTGTGAAAACTCCAGCTGACTTAGTGGAGTATGTACTTGAGTAGTGGAGAGCAGCACTTGGTCCTGTGCCTGGGGATGTCAATACTTTTATTAACTTCCCGGGACTGATGACTGACCCCGTTACTTAATTGCTCTCTCTAATTGCTTCATTCTAAATCTGAGAATTTCAGAAATGCAGAGGAAACACCTTTCCACTCTTATAGCCAGCTCAGTAGTTTAATTGAGCTCAGATAAAGTCAAAATCTTTGGCCATTAACAGACATGAATGCAGATCTTAATTTTTTCTTTTGGCATTGTTGATGGATTCTGTGCTTTGGCACACTTCTGCAAAAGGCATCCAACGATGTGACCTGAGCACACAGCTGAGAGTTCTCTTCATAATGAATCAAGGCTTGAATTCAGTAAGTATATTTTATATATTATGATATCCTGCTGAGTTGGTCGGTTCTGGAAATATGGAGTGCAGCTGTTCAAGAATCATTACAAGACAAATAATTTTTCCTGTCTATACTGTTAGACAGAAATCCTTTTACTCATTCTAGCCACCTTATGTGCAATTTCTTATGCCATTAGTGCTTCTGTCAGGAGCTTGTGACCAAAATCAAGAATCTTATTGATGAAGAACATGATTTAGCAAACTTTTGATTTTGTTTTTGCTTGTTTGGTTGGGTTTTGCTAGTTGGGGTTTTTTTTGTTAATTTTATTTATTTTCTATTCCAGTATCTGCCATATATAGTTAGATGGTGCCATGCACCATCCTTTTCTTAAATGAAAAACTTACTACAAAATTATGCAGTAGTGGTTTCTTTCCTCTTTTCCTTCTGTGGCTTTGAACGCAACCAGAAAACTTTCACTCTTGAATGTCCTCCCAGGTCAAATGCATAATGTAACAACTTACCTCCTGTTTGATTTCCAAACCCTAGCACTCTGGGGATATATCTTTATTGTTGCAGTGTTGCCTTGTAGCACTACAGGCTAACAAATCAATTCATTCTTCAAAGCACCCTATCACCTGTCGATATGAAATTCTAGCAATTACTAAAATGGGATGGCTGCAAAGCATTTGAAAAACATTCCCTATTGATTAGTTCATTGCTCCAGAGTATGATAAACTTGTTTAAGAAAAATTGATCTGGCAAATTGATTTTTTTTTATCAAGGAATCATGTGAACGTAATTTAAGATACAATATTTTTGCCCTGGAGAAAGTGTAATATATACTTCGTGTATGTGCACATAAATCACAAAACAAACAAACAAAAATAATCAAAAAACCCCAAAGGGTTTTATATGAAACAATTTGGAATTTTTCCTCTAAGGTTTATGTTTGTTTTGAAAGCTCTTCTAATCACCTTTTTTTCTTTAAAATTGCTGAATTAATCTTTTTTACTTTGATGAATCAAAAGTTTATTAAAAAGTGAAGTTCCAATATTTAATTAATAAAGTCATTCACTTGGGATGCCTCAGGTCCTCTGGGATATGTGCAGTTTCCTTATTTGTCCTAGTCAAGAAGCAATTTTTCACAACCAGTTCTTTGTAATGCAGATGACAAGGGAAATAATTTATTTCATAACTTGGAAATGATCATATAATTTCTGCTCTTCTGCTAGATCCATACTCTTGCTCTGTTTCCAATCTATTAGGTGCTAAAAGCACCCAGCCCAGCCCGTATTGACCATAATCTTTTGCATGACAGTATTGTGAAGGGTACTACTCTCCATTCAGGGCATGCAAGTGGTCACAGACTTAATAATATAATCAGAAAAAATTTTCTCTTCACCTTATCTTTCCCTCTCTGCTCCATTTCAGACTTTAAAACAGTCTAAAACTAAATGTACATCAAACACAAAAATTCTGTTTCTGTTAAGAAAATTGTTAAGAATTTGCCACAGAACTACTAAATTCTATAAACTGATCCTACAAATCAGGTGCCCAGGGTTACTTTACTATAAGGCGTGAAATCCAGCCCTAGGGCAATGCAGCATGGAAAAACCTTTTAATCTGCTGAAGTCCGCGAAGAATCTGTAGGGCCTTTTTGTTCAATTTTACCTCCTGTTATGTACATTTCTGTCTTCAGTGCTGGTCATTTAGTAATTTTTCACTTTTGATGTCTCCATTGATTCTGTTAAGATGCGCTGAGAAGTCATTGCGTGTTTGTAGGGTCTTCAGTGTTACTGTGTACATCTATTTTCCAAATGTTAATAATTATTCTTCAAAAATATTACATTACATCCAATATATTGAATATCCATGAATGTTGTGGAGTTGAATGACAAAGACAGCAGTGCCAGAGCACATGCACAGCTTCAAGTTGTCAGATTTGTTATTAAAACAAGGGCCTTGTCTTTCAAGTGTTTTCCATATAAAATATGGGCTCTTTTCAATGAAAGGTTCTGCTTCAGCATAATTGTTAATTATCAATCATAATAAGCTGTTATGAGTGAAACACGTATATCATTTGAAAGTGAAATTACAATACATAGATAGGATTATAGAATCACTTAGACTGGAAAAGACCTCTAAGATTATCAAGTCCAACAAATAACTCAACACTGCAAAGTCCTCTACTAAACGATGCTCCTAATCACTGCCTCCTGATGGCTCTTGAATGCCTCAAGGATTGTTGGCTCAGCCACCTCCCTGGACCTTTTCAGTGAAGAGCTTTTTGCCAATATCTAACCTAAACATCCCTTGGGGCAACTTGAAGCTATTTCCTCTCATCCTGCCAATCCTTACCTGAGAGTAGAGGCTGACCACCACCTGGCTACAACCTCCTTTCAGATAATTGTAATGAGTGATAATTTCTCCCCTGAGACTCCTTTTCTTCAGGCTAAACAGCCCCAGCTCTTTCAGCTGCTCCTCATAAGACTTGTCCTCCAGACTCTTCACCAGCTCCATTGCTCTTCTTTGGGGGCAATAGCAATGGTTTAGTTAAAAAGTGATTAGCAGCAGCATAACAAGCCAACTGATACTTGAATCTGAAAGAAATTATACCTGTTTGAAATCTTTAAACTGTTTGTTTATTTGTGTATTGCAACCTCACGCAAAGGTAAATGAGTAATAATGTGGATTTTACTATGTGCTTAGTAGTTCAGTGGATGTACATCATGTTTAAACTATTGTGTTAAAAGAAAAACCTGTCAAAAGGAGAAAAAAGCCAAGTGCCTCAGTTTTACAGAGGAAAACAACTGAGGTTTAAATTGTTCTATACCATAGTAGACTATTGCCTTTCAAAAGGCACTGTAATCACTGAATGAACAAAACAGTTTGCCTTGGGAAATTATGTCTTTCAGTTTCTTTCACTTTAAAGTTTATTTCCTCAGATGTTACCCGACATGCTGTGCGGGTGCCAGGGCTCATTAGTTGCTGCTTTTTGCTTTTGCTGCTTGCTGTATTGCTTATCACCTTACTGTAGGATCATTTTGAAACCAGCCATGAGGATGCGCCTAGGTTGGCAGAGGGCCAGGGTGTTGCTGCTGTTTCTGTCCTGATGCACTGGACAGGCTGGGACTTTGGTGTCAACTTGAGTTGAAGGGACTGTGACCTGTTGATGAGTCCACTAAGGAGCAGAGATCTACCTGCAGCATGTGCATGAGCCCATGTTGGAGCAGGTGGATGCCTGAAGTAGGATGTCACCGATAAGAAGCCCATGCTGGAGCAGGTTTACAGGACTTGTGACCTCATGAGGGAGCCACGTTGGATCAGTTTGTGAAGAACTGCAGCCCGTGGGAAGGACCCACATTGGAGGAGTTCAAGGAGGACTGTCTCTTGTGCTCCTGTGAGTGGGACCCCACGCTGGAGCAGGGGAAGCAAAGACTCCCTTGCAGCCCATGGTGAAGTCCATGGTGAAGCAGCTGTCCCCCTGCAGCCCATGGAAGGACTATGATGTGGTCTATACTGATGATGGACT
>NW_008691258.1:0-347 GCF_000695815.1 Acanthisitta chloris | reverse complement strand
AAAAGTGCCAGGGGTGGAGATTGTAATAGATGTGCCTTTAAGTTTTTTAAGCCATAATTTGAGTTGCACATTACAGGAATTGCTACAGCAGCAAACACCTGAACAAATGGAGGATAAGCCTTACAAGAAGTAGACCCAGACCTGAGGTGATTTGGTGCCCAGTAACTCCTCCCACACATCACCTCTCTTGTCCTGAATGATCCCCAGAAAAGATGGAGCCCAAAGTCATGGACTAGATGAATTCAACAGACTTCTTGTGGACATTTTATAGACATTCATTGGGGTAGTCTATAGACTAAGGGAAAGATATCTGTATTTTATATCAAAGGATGGGAAGAAGGGTGGTG
>NW_008691257.1:2500-18009 GCF_000695815.1 Acanthisitta chloris | reverse complement strand
GCACGGGCACAGGCAGTTTGGGAGGTTAAGCAGCAGTAAGGGAAAATAAAGGCAGTGTGGGACTGTGCCAAGTTTCCCCCAGAGCTGCATGGTAAAAGCAGCAGCCGTGGTTGGAGCAGGCTCGGCCCCGGCTAAGGCTGCTGTTGCCGTGGGCTGGGTGCTGCTCAGGCCGCGCTCGTTTGGCAGGGCTGTGCCTGTACCCACAGCTCCTGGGCCTCCTGTTTGCTTATATTTTTCATGCGTCTTTAACCCTCATCCGCTCTTTCATCCTGCTCCCTCTGGGAGCGCTTTCCGTGCTCCGCATCTCTGCTTAGCTTCGCATAGCTTCTGCTTCTGTGCTGTAATGACTCGCCTGAGGAATGTTTTGGTTTCATTCAATAGCTGAAACCTCCCCTACTCACACCCCTCTCACCACCTTCCCTCGCATCTGTGGCGCTGGCATCTGGCCCAGGATGTGCAGTAGTCGCTCCTTACCCACTGGCAGGTTTTTCCTCTGCTACCTTGCAGCCTTGCGGGCGAGGAGCTGTGTTTCATTCTGCTGAGAGAGGAGGTGCTTTAGCTTGCAGTTGCATCAGCTTCCAGCTTTGGATCTCAGGCTGAGGGCTGTAGAAAACACACCTAGGTGCTGTCTCCTGCTTCTGCCTTTGCTGTGAAGAGTGAGAGCTGTCGGATGGCTTCAATTTCCTTTCTTTTACACATTAGGAAGTTTGGGGCCCTGGAGGCTGCTTACCCTCAGTGCTGGTGGCTGACCCGGGCCAGCACTCGGGTTGTAAGCATGATGAGCAGGCGACCTTCAGCGCAAGGGCAGGCTGCACTGCTGTGATGGGCGGCAGCATTCAAAGGCAGGAGGAGTGCAAGGGGCAGGAACGGTCAGTGACATTAAAAACCCCATTGTGCAACTTTGAAATGCCCTTGCCAAAGCAGAGACTTAAATTCCCAATGTGAAAAGCTGGAGGGAAATGAGCAAACCCAGGTGCCTTTATGGTGCACTCTGAAATATGAAAAAAAAAATCAGGCAAAAAGCCTGGTTTGTGTTTGTCTCTTACAAATCATCATTAGCCTTGTGGCAAATAGTGCCACATGAAGCAACAGCTCTTGGCTGCTCCTGCAAGATCTGTTTCTTGGCCAAAGAAAAGATTTAGGTATTACTGGAATAAGGCAAAGCCCTTTGGGCTTGTGGCCATAGGTAAGGAGCACAATGGAGCGGGTGCTCTCCAGAACCCTTAAACGTTTTTGTCATCGCAGAGGGAATTTCTTAAGAAGGAAATCCATAAGAATGAGCTCTGCGTTTTCACAGAGTTCTCTGATTTGAGCATTTCTAGTCTGTTTTGCATAGTTCAACAGCTGCCCCATGAGGATGAAACCACTGTAGTTATTTGGAAGACACCTTGGCTTTCTCTGAGCGCAGCTGTGCTACATTTCTGCTCTTCCTTACCCCCTGCTGTGAGCTCTTCACTCTCCGTAAATTAGAAGCAATTTCCGTGCAGTCAAGGCTTAAATTACAGTTAAGCATGTTACACTCTATTTTGCCAGACCAGGCCCCAAAACATGCTGCCTGGGGCAGCATTGAGGCTGCTTTGGAGCTGCAAAAGAGCAGGGTCCAATTATTCCTGGATCCAGCAGGTTTTGCCCATCTCTGGTTGCTCAGATACTGCGATTTTCTTGTCTGAAACGTGATGTTGTGTAATGCTAGCAAAAGCAAAAGCATGTGCAGCCCTCACTCCCTGGAACTGTGTCCCGCCACCTACAGAAGAGCTGTTTCCTTCCAGCCAGGAGCTCTCCCTTGGCTGAGAGGGAAATACTCGGACAAACAGGCACAGACCCTGGGCACGAGAGTCCCCACCATGGGTACCAGAGCAGGGCAGAGATCCCAGACAGAGCCAATACCTCTATGTTAAAACTTGGCCGAAAGAGATGCAAATCCCTGTACTGCTCTGCATCAGCATGGCAGGAAGAGGGAAGGTAGAAATCTTGGAAGGAAACTGGGGAGGGACATGTAGCATGAAGGGAATATACTTTGCTTTCTCTGGATCAGTAAGGAAAACAGTCTGTGGAAAAGGCTTTAAGAAAAGGCACTGAGACCTTCACCTAGTTTTACCTCAAAGCAGCATTCAGCTTAGATCCTGTCATGTCTTTCAGAAGTACCTGAGGCATTGTTGATGCTGGCAGGAGGAGCCAGGGCTGATGGCATGGAACACAAGGGAGAAGCAGAAATGCCTGTGACAGTGTGGGGGTGAATTCAAAGTGCCAGTATCTGTTTGCAGCTGGCTAGATAGCAAAAGGCAGATCTAATTCCCTCAATGCCAAATGTGCAGAGTGACTGTTGTCCCTCAGCCAGACAATTGGAGAGGACAGATTATCCAAATGCAGCCAACTATGGGGTTTTTTCCCCCTTCTGGCTTTCTTCAGTTTTGCCTGTGAATTTTCACCCATCGCTGTATGTCTGTTGATAGAACAATCATTGAAAACTCCAGTTCATCCTTTCTTGGGGCAATTTTAGCAGATGCACACGCTCCAGGACCCCTAACAACAGTACTGCATGGCCAAAAAAAGGACTTGTCCCAAGGTAAAAATGCGGCAGTGCTTATATTTTTTCAACAAGGAAAGTTCAGGCCTGAGTGTGAATTCCTCCAGGGACTGAAATCGATCACTGCTTCTGGATTTAGATCGAATCCATGACTTTGCAGAAACACCATTTTACATCCTCTTGGTTTCCCCACATGTCATAGTCACTGAACTGTAGCTCTGCTCAGCCTTGTGGCCTCAGCTTCGCTCCACTGCCCTGTGTGAGCTGATTTCCTGTGCTGCTTCTGGCTGCCTTGCTCTGGGCTTGCTCAGAAGAGCTGTGGAGATGTTCTCCATTTCTCAGCCCACAGTTCAGGGGGCTTTTTGGTGACTTAAATGTTGTCAGTATTTGGCAGGAGCAAGACCAAGAGTAGTGCAGATTCCCCTTGGAAGCTGTTGTTTCTCAGGAGGTCAGACTGGCTACTCCTGTCAGTGCCACTAGCAGTAGGAGTGTCCTGTCACTGCCACGTCGCTTTGACCAGTGGCTTAGTGGGAGAAAGTGCAGGGATGGGTGGATGTCCCTGTACCAAGGCTCCAGGTATATGGAGGGGAGCTACAACCCCATGGTCTGCCTTCCAAATCTCTAACCTTCTTTTATGTATCTGCCAGAGTGGGTGTTTGGTTTCACTTGAATCCTTTAATTTGTCACAGTGCTTCTAAACCAATGAGTTAGTGGAGGTATTCAGAGAACTTTCATGGTGGGGAACAGGAGTCTTCAGCCCAACAGCCAAGGGCATACAGAAGTCTGAGAGAGAAAAGAGACTGGAAGTGGTGGTGGAGCTTTTGAACAGAGCTGTAATAAATCAGTGGGGCAGTTACCCAAGGTGAAATCTTTAAGCCAAGATAAGTTGTCTTTTTGAATGACAAGCTCTGCCAAGCACAACATAGGAGTGCTAAGACACTGCCTGAATGGCCTGCACTGCCCTGTGTTCTGCAGGCTGCTGCTTTCTTAAAGGACAGATGTTCAGATAGCTGAGACTTAACGCTTCGTTGTGACTTTGTTTGCAGGTCCATCACCAGAGCCTACTACAGGAACTCAGTTGGAGGACTCCTCCTCTTTGACATTACAAACCGCAGGTCCTTCCAGAATGTCCACGAGTGGCTAGAGGTAGAGGAGACCAGGGTGCCCGCCCAGCCATACCAGATTGTCTTTGTCTTGGTAGGTCACAAGTGTGACCTTGACACACAGCGCCAAGTCACCAGGCACGAGGCGGAGAAACTGGCTGCTGCTTATGGTATGAAGTACATTGAGACCTCGGCTCGGGATGCCATTAACGTGGAGAAGGCCTTCACTGATCTGACTCGTGATATATACGAGCTGGTTAAAAGGGGGGAGATTTCAATCCAGGAGGGATGGGAAGGGGTAAAGAGCGGGTTTGTCCCAAACGTAGTGCACTCTTCAGAAGAAGTGGTGAAATCAGATAGGCGATGCTTGTGCTGAGCTCTTCTAGTGAGGCGAGTGGTGATGAACTCTACTAACCAAACGTACTTTACTAAGCGAACTCAGTGTGACAGAAGGGAGAGCAACACTCCCGTTGTGAACAGCCTCCCACATTGTTTTGGACACCAGAACAGACCCCAGAAAGAAATGTTCTGTTCCAAATAACCTTTCAGAACTGGGGGCTACAAACCTGAAGGAGAGTGAGTGAGGGTGCATGTAGATGTTGTAAGGAGACAGGAAGCAGAAAGGAGGGGCTGCACGAGCCAGGAGAGAGTATACAGAGAGCTGGACGGGCTGGCACATGCCAGGGTACTGTACATGTCCTCTTTTAAGTCAATCCATAGCTCCCTGATGGGTATTGAAGCCACAGGATGGATACTTCAGTAGTATGACAAATGGGCAGACAGAGAGAAGGCAAGAGGACATTTCATTTGTGTCAGCTGTTTATTACCAGGAAGGTATAAAGGCAGCACAGATACCATTTCCTCATAAGGTCAGTTCCACAGGAGAAGTTTACTGACATGGTATGCACACTTCTGAGTTTTCTTTCTTACATTCTTGAACCTAGCTCGATAGCAAAGAATATTCTGTGGGATTTAAAGAGGAAAACTGTAGTTATATAATTGGTAATTAAAATTTAAATTATTTCCCCCCTCAATAGTGCTTTTCTTGCTGTGCTGAACTGGGAATCTAAGTGGCAACTCCTTCTGCAGTAGTAATTATTCAATGCGTTTTTTTACACATTGACTGTGTAGATGAGTACCCTGAAAGTACCCTGAGTTCAGGGCTTTCCAGTAGAATTAAGTGAGGAAGAGCATAAAGAGAGAAGCCTGTCCTCAGGTGTTACATCTCAAGGCTGGGGTGTTTTAGCCAGGTGGGACACACCAACATTTCTGTCTTGCTAACAGCTCTGTGCTGACCTTACCAGCAGGGTCACAAGGAGGAAGGTGAAAAACAAACCCAACAAAAAACAACTTGAAAAGCTTAACTCAGGTGCGTCAGACATCCTAAAAGGTTAGATTTGCTTTTAAAGAAGTTAAACAGCTTCCATCAATACTTTCTGCTGTTACAGTGTCATTTTCTTTCTTGGCCTCTGTGGAAGAGAACTAGTGCTGGGGAAGGTGGAGCACACAGCAGGAGTGTCTGAGCAGGAGGAAAGGAAAACCACAGGACATGCTCAAGAGTAAATTTTGTTTTCCTCCATGTTTTAATTTGACAAAAGAGGATCCATCTCAGGCTGGCCATCATGGGATGGCAGCTGTGTTACAAAAGCTGTAGGCAGGTGGATGTTTGCTGGGAATGCCATTCACTTACTTAGAAACTTTGCTTCTGCCAGGTTTTAACTCAAGCTTTTTACGTGCAGCAGGGTGACTGTGCCTCTGTAGCAAACTAGGGAAGTTCAGCCTGTTGAACTTGCGTTTGAAAGCTTGATACACCAAAACTGCAATGGGCAGGAGGAAGGGATTAGGTGAAAACCACAGGAAGCATCTAGTGTTTGATGTCAGGCCTCTGAGTAGAGAAGAATAAAATACTTGCTCCAGCTTTTTAATCTACCCCATCTATAGAAGTGTGGGTCTTGATTGCTGTTGAGTTCAGACTGTTTCTCCCTTTGAGCCTGTTTTCACAGTTTGCAGCAGCACAGGGGCGGGTCTGTATGAAGAAAAAAAAATCTGTGGTTTCTGTATTGAAGCCGTAAAAACAAACAACAAACCCACAGCAAACCCAACCCAACAACCCAAAGCCTGAACACTTATTTTCAGTGTTCTAGAAACAATGTCAGTTCTGGGCTCTGCAGGGGATCAGCAGTGCTGCACCTGCTGGGAGGGCACAGGTAGCAAATGCCAGAAGGGAGGGGTGGCAGTGGCCTGGGCCTTTTTGGTGAGCTTGTCGCTGTTTGAAGTACCAAACAGCTTGTGCTAAAGCCCAGTGACTTCCAGCACATTCACCTGTGGTTGAGTTGAGTGCCCTGAATATTTGAAAAAAAAAAATCCCTCTACACACATTGTTTCTAGGTGAGCAGAGCTGGAGAAGATTGGTGCAGGGAATGCCCCAGGAGCGTGGCTGCTGTGGGCTGAGGCCAGGGCAGTGCACAGGGTTTGCTCGGACCAGGTCAGTCATTGCATTTTCACAAAGGCAAAGATAGACATGTACCAAAGGGTCACATTCTTTGTTCTCTGGATGGAAAGTTCCCCAAGCAGCTGCTTTGGATTTTCAGGGGGCAGCTGGTCATGAGGTGTGTCTTGGGGTACCTGGCTGAGGGTCACAGCAGCCCCAAGGGCAGAGCTGAGTGCGACATGAGGGGCAGTGAGCAGTTGGATCAGTCAGGAGTTGGATCAGACAACATTTTAGCAATAGTAAAATTCTCTAATTCCCCATGTGGGATCCTGACCAGATGGGGAAGATCACTTTTCATGAGACAACCAATATTTTATTTAATGGGTTTTGGACATTCCCCTTTCCTGCTCCCAGGGAGAAATTCCAGAAAGCCTAAGCCAGTAAGTGCATTCAGGCCTTCAGAGAGTAGATCTTCAATTTAAATATAGAAGTGTTGTAATTCTAAAGAGGAACAGTACAGAAGGAAATGTACACAGTCTTAACTACTTAGAGGTAATAAATTGTTATATTAAACGATAGAGAAATCATTATCTACATCTTTTTCTAATTCCTTGCATTTTCTAGACAGCTTATTAAAATATAGGAAATGTAGATTCATCTGTACAAAATTTGGAATGTTTTTTTCTAAGACGAAGAACTTATAGGATATGCTAAGAATTCTTTTCTAACAACTGGTTTTAATGCTTTGACTTAGAGGAATCAGGTGGTGATACCTTTCACAAGATAAAGGTCAGGAGCTCTTATACTCTAGGACAAAAAAAAAAGAAAAAAAAAAAGAAAAAGCTAACTTTCTGTGGTCCCTGCCACATGTTAAAAACAATCTGCATGTTAGACTGAACTTGCTCAGAACCTCCAGACTAAAAGCCTATACACTGTCCTCGCTTTGTTATGCACTGTACCGAAATGTGAAAATAACGCTGTACTTAGCTGTCTGTATGTGACTGACAATATGCTTGTATTTAGCAACATGGGTACTATGTGATAATGTGAAATTCAAAACTTGTAAAGAAACTTTGGTGGTTTTTTTTTTTTTACCCCCTTTCCCACTCTCTCTGAGTGGGTTCTCTGCTCCCTGTCCCCACTCTGCTGTGGCAGCCTGACACGGCCTGGCTTGGCCATCACACCTCACAGGTGCTGCACACCATTCTCTGTAGGCTCTGCTTTGCTCTGCAGAACCAACCCCTCACTGAGGAACAACAGCCCCAGAAGCCTCCCTGCACTGGCAGCCAAACCATCCTTGGCCCCTCCAGGAGGCCTTTGTCAGCAGCAGGCAGGGGCTGGTGGCACAGCAGCTACAGCGGCTGCTGCCAACTTACCTGCTGCTTGTGCTCAAAGTGGCAAAGACTTAACAGCAAAGGCCACAGCAGACCTGGACAAAGATTGGTCATAGGGAACCTTGAGCTCTCGTCTGTGAGTACTGGGTTATTTCTTTGCACTTCATATGAAACACACAAACCCCAAAACTTGAGTTATGATGGTCAGTCATCACCCATCCCCCTGAAGCAGATGCCTTTGAACCTAGGAGCAATTTCAGCTCCAAGGCTGTCTCCCCTGCCATGCAGCAGTGGCTCACAGAGCTGATTTTGCTCAGTACTGCTTTTGCTGGGCAAAAATGCTTAACTGGTTGTTTCGTTGTGCACAACAAAGGCAATTGCTGCCTTAGGCCCAGCCGTGGGGGGGGCAGTACACTGCAGCCTGTTGGGATCTCATTAATCCAAATTGAAGAGAAAATTGCAGGAGAAATCAGGACATGTCTGCAGCTGCCTTTCCATCATTGCTGATGCTCCAAAAAAGTAAGGGAGAGCAGCAGCCTGAGCAGCCTCACATCCTGCCTGCCATAGCAGATACCTGTTGGAGAATGCATTAGAGCTCCACATTTCCCTGCTGCAGCCACAGACACTAAAACAAACATCACCCTGGGGGAAGGTACCGATGAACCCAGCCCAGGTACTTACTGATGACCAGTGCTAAGGGTTTACCTGCTCTCTGCCCTTCCCTGCAGCTCATTCTGACAGGCACAGTGCTGTTAAATCACTTGCTTTCAGCCACCAATTCAATGTGCTGACTCACACTCCTCCTTTCATTCACGCCAGGATTCAGCAGCCACTTTTCACGTCTGCTGCTTCAATGGAATTTTTCAGCCCCCCTGCCCTCAATTAAGGGAGGGAAACATAAAAGATCACACATCAGATTCCGGACTTTCACACAAAGAAAGATGCACAAAACCAGCTGTTTGCCACAACTGTTTAGTTTTACTATTTTAATATCATGAAATAAAAGTACAAAAAATTTACAGGTATATTGTTTCTTACATGAAGATCGAACAGTTAACATTTGCATTTATTTTGCAGTGAAACCTGTACTCCCAGTCACAGAATGTGAATATTAGCCACTGACATCACCACTGAGCATTTAATTTTAGAAAGAAACTGCAGAGGTAAAAGGCAACAATCTTGCAAAAGGCTTCGTAGGGACCAAAAAAATACTTCAACTGTTAACACCAGAGGTCATGTTCCAGCCAACCATCCTGATCTAACACAGGTTTCACCACCTGGGAGGCTGAGAGTTGACATTTGAACTGGACATCTGGGCTAAGGGCTCAGATATGGGGTTCTTGCTCACAGGCTGTTGGCGTTCGGGTGTCCTTGTTCGATGCATTTGCCAACATAAGCAACATGTGCACATGTGAGAAAGAAGGGGGTGAGACCTCCTGCAGGTTTGACATCACTTGTGCTGTTCACTCCATTTACTCTTCTGGGGACATATCACAACATGCTGTATGTAAAGTGCTGAGAGCTCAGTAAGAGGCAGTTAGCTAACCCATGATTACTACACACAAGTTTATCCAAGGTGGATATCCAGGAATGCTTTGCAGACTGATGCTGCCAATTAACTGACCGAAACAAAACCTAAGACTTCACTCTAGTTTTGTTTCCTAGAACATTACAGCTGCACATCTTCCCAACCCAAGTCAAAGTGAATTTATCAGCTGTACAGAGATGAAAAAGAAAAGCCCTGCATTGCCTTAACCCGCAATAATGTCAGGCTCTATTCCATACGTGTCCCTCAGCTCTTCAGACAGGCTTTCAGGCAGAAATTTATTTATGACAGACTGGTCTGATCAGAATACTACGTCCTTTGCTGGACTGTGTGGTGCCTTTTCAAATAATTCATCTCATGAAGCATGCATGAAACCAAATTCTGAGTTTACAAATAAATAAAATGGTGCTCACCATTAGTTTTTATATATTTTACCATTTACTGAAATGCTGAAAGTAACTCAGTCCCGAATGAAGTTTGGGGGTGTTTAAATAAAAAATATTTGGAGATTGAAACCACATTTAAAATTGGCAAAACTATGCTTTGTTTTTCGAAGGGTCTTGCTTGTTTCTTCTCTTTACGTCCCAATTATAAACTCTAGCCATATCTGAGGGGTGGAATTAAGGAGACAGCTCATGCAATCAGAAAAGAGAAAAAACCCCAAACAATGTGTATTAAAAATGGGGCGAAGCAGGTTATAGAGTTGGTATATATACAGTCAGTATAGAAACCATTTAATGAAAGGAATGACTTGAAGTTTCAACACACAGAACACTGGTAACTTAGTAACTGCAGCATTTATACCATTACTTAAAAACCTCCAAACAGATACTGCAGAGAAACACACTTTTAGTTTTACTTACAGGTACTCTGCTGAATTCAGCCAACCTGCCCATATCAGCTGCATTCACCTATTTGAGGCATCCAGAACTTCTGCAGCACTAAGACAGCTTAAGCATCAGCTTGATAGAACAAGCAGCTGTGCCTTTGTTTACTGAATCCAATGCTTCATTTGATGGCTACACTCACCATAAAAGTAGGCTTTAAGTAGAAAATATACAAAACAACCCCACACCCCAGAGGTGGTTCATGACAGTGTAAAGAAGGAAGACCAATGCTGAGCACAGCCTGAGCTAGAGCCAGGCTTGCTGCAGCAGGGCTCGTGCATCAGCTGTGATGAGCAATAGCCCCAAGAATAATACTCATACACTCTGGAGAGGAAGGAGGAATCACTTCACTTTGAAATGGCCACCTGGGCATCAATCCACTGCACCAATCAACTTCCAACTCACTCCAGAGTCAGTGGGTTTGCCACCACAGCCAGAGGTTTCATGGGGACCCAAACACAGGCTCTGCTACCCCTAACACACCAGCCCTCAGCTCAGCCCTGCAAGCACAACATTCCGTTTCACTGCCACAACAGGTTAAGTTCCTGGAGTTCTACAGGATATAAGGGCAGCCAATCTAGGGGAAAAACACATCAGGAAACTGGTCGTTACCTGATGTTGGCTCCTGTCCTCTCCCACAAAAGAACCAAAAGGATACTGACTTCTGTAGTGGTGAACTGATCTCTGAGAAAATCCAGGTCTTCCTCTAGAAGATCGAGGTTTCTTGTGGCTGTTGACAAATTCTTTTCTAACAGAGCCTGAGCTTCATCAATATCATATTCAAGCATCACATTGGCCTAGAAAAGAAAGATTGATAAAAGCTTTTACTGTTGCATTGTAAGGACTAAGCCATACTAGGCTTATTGTGTATAACTTAGCACATTAACAACAGACTGTCCTGACAGGCTAAGACAACAAGATTCAGGACAGGCAATGCCAGAATCCAGCTGAGGCCTCCACCCCTTCAGTAACCAAGAAATAAATCCCCACAGTGACTTGAAGTTCTCTTTCCATAGCTAAGCAAGGAGAGGTTTCTCTCCCTGTGGATCACATTCAGCCTTTCAGGTATCAGCATCTCATCTGCACTGTATTTCAAAAGTGAGAGCCCTCATGTATCTTAGCAGCACTTTTCAGGTGCTACACAACTCTGAGAGGTTTTGTTGGATCCAAGGTTAACCTTAGGCTCTGTGTGGAACACCAACAAACAGCTCAGTGGCACTGGTCTGTAATGAGAGCTGTCACAGGTACCTACAACAGGCACAAAGTCCTATCCAACACTGCAGTGGGTTTTAACGCACAAATGGTTATTTCAGCAAGAAGTTGCCACAGAAGGAGATAAAAGAGCAGTATCAGGGGAAGATGCACCAATGAAGCTTTGTCCCACAGAAGAACTGTGCACTGTGCAGAGCCATGTGCTGTGACAGACAGGATCCCAGAGCTGAGAGTCAGATAAACCCTTTTCTTTAAAACAAGGCTGGCAGAGTTCCCTCAGTAGCAGTGACAGCCCAACATGCAGAATGTAAGCAACAAGGAGGAAAAAGGCAGAAGGCCAAGAACACCTCAATAAAATACACTGCTTGTGGCATTTCATTACAGTTTTTCAGTATGAATTGTCAACAGGATGATCTTTCTCTGATGTTTTGTTACAAGATAAACCTGGGATGCTCCATGAAAGTGTTTGTGAATTCTGAAGACAGTCTCCTGAAAGCAACAGGTACCAGAAAAATCTCTTTTTATGACAGAAAAGAGCTGGGAGAGCTTGGGAGTAACTGGCCAATTAGTCTGGATGCTTCATGTATCAACAATGCTTCTGTCCTGATGAAAGGGTTTTGTTTGGCAGCAAACAGTGGGATTTAGGAACATCTGTGGTTTAGAAGTCTCAAAATAAGCATCAGCAGGTTATCTCCACATATAAGGAACCCTCTGAATACAGAATACCTCACCCTGATACTGCTTAAGTACTTAGAAATATGGGGTTTCAGCACTGATCCCAACAGGCTTTAGTGCAAACTCCATTCTAAATGCTGGCAGATACCCAAGAGTAAAAGAAATCCCATCTTTCGCTAAAAAAAGAGTATGAAAAGGGAGAACAATAACACAGAGAAGATGGGAAGCTACTTGCCAAACTAAGTTATTTTGCAGGGCATATTCCTATCTCAGGCAATGCTGGGTGGTAATTTGAATCACAAAATGATAGAAGTGGTCAGGAAAACACAAATAAGCTTTTTGGGAAGAACAATCCAGCAAAAGGACAATTCTCTAAAGCCACAGTGTTCAGGCACCAAATGAAACGGAACATGAAACCTTCACTAACAGGCTGAAGTTGCCTTGTTAATGTGCCCTGCAGCCAGGGCACAGCTCTGCCATGCACCCACGAAGAGTCATGCCCACAGCCACTCCAGCTAGAGGAAACAGCAATGAAAACTCCCTTTTAAAAGCCTTTTATAAGTTCTTTAAACAGTTTCAGAGAAAATTCCATTTTACTTACCCCCAACCACAAACAAACTTTATCTGTAGGAGGAACTGAAGCTTTGCAGTAAAGATTATCTGCCAATAAAAATCTGGTTTCCATTGGATGTGTGGAATCCTTAAGACAAATAATAAAACTTAAAATTGCAATTTTCACTGGAAAACTATGTCAAAGACATAAAGCTTACAATAAAGAGCACACTTTTCTGCTTTTTGCCATTGATACAGTATTAACTTGGCTGGAACTCCATGTAACTCTACCACAACATTAAAATTAGAGCTCCAAGGTTAATGCATTTTAAAAAGGTATGTTTAAAAACAACACAGAAATCTCTACAAAGAATGGAGATGAAGTCAAAGCTTAGCTGCAATCTATACACTATTAAAAGTGAAGTTTGCATTACGAACATTAACTTTTTTTGAACTAGCTTTCGAAAAGTACTACATACCTTTAAAAACAATTCTGTTATTTATAAAGGCATATTAAGTGTGCTCTCCAAAACATTTCTTGCAATGTGTTCTGTTAGGGTGGAAAGGTCGTTAGCTTTTCTCATACTCATTAGATATTCAAAATAGTTTACCTTTTTCTTCTGCATGTGTTTTAAAATTTCTAATGTCTGTTTAATTTCGGGAATCTGACTTTTTAGCCTGTGAATTAACAACAGTCATAATTTATTATTTTACAGAGACACAAAGTTTCCTAAACAAGTGATCAGTTTTAGCATACAATCCAACCCTCATTTGACAACTTGAAACTTTTAACAGCTTTCCAGGCTTACAAATGCAGGTTTGAAAGACACAGCATGTAAAGGCAGCTCAGCTCCAGCTTCACCTGCCTCCCACTGCACCGAGGCTCAGCGGCTTCGGGAGCACAGCAACACATTCAGCTTTCAGACTGGAACAACACACAGCAACAGTAATAGACACCTCTGGGCTGAAATGGTGCACTCTGCATATTTGTGATCTCCATGGAGGAGAGAGAAACTTCAGCAGAAACAGATAACAACCACTGTAGGTACAACAAAACAAGTGTGTTTCTTCTGAGGCTCAGAGACTGCTCTGTCAGCTGAGAGCCACAGGAGTCACCACTGTTCAAAGCACAGCTCTCTGCAGAGCTGAGGACACCCCCGTTCCTGACAGCCCTCACAGAGGCACTGGATCCCCACGGCCTTCCCTTGCCCTCCACTGCAACCCGTGGGCTGACAGCACAGACTGCCAAAGCAGCTCCCAGGTGAAACCATGGGGGATATTTGTCCAGGAAAGAAGCTTAATCTATACAAAATACTACTTAAAGCTTTGACTTTAGCTTTTAAATAAAAATTTGTTTCTTGCCTAGCTTCAGATCGAGCCTGAAGCTGCCAAAGAGAGATGAGATTGCTAAACCAATACTCACAGGATTGACACAGTGAACACTTGACAAAGACGTGTTCTCATTACACTGTGCTGACAAAATCCAGAGGCTCCAGCAGCCCTTTTGGCCTTAAAGGCTAAGGATCAATTCAGCAACACTGTTAATTCTTTTACATGTAATTTTCAGGAACAGGAAAGAAAAAAGCTGTGCTGTCCTGAAAGTACTGCAAATATTAGCTCTGCTATTGGCAACTTTTTATTTCTTGTGATATTTAAAAAAGTTAGACTTATTTTTAAAAAACAGAACTGTGCTAAACATTTCCCAATTCTGCAAAGATTATGACTTACCTCCTTTTCTTTTGAGCAAGATTAAGTTCCAAAAATTTGTATTTCTGATACTGCTCATCCAACTTCTTAAGAACTACATCTGCTGTCTCATTTCCAGGCTGTTTCATAAAAGAATCTACATCTTCCTTTAAGGGGAGAAAGAAATCCTCAATGTTAGAAGACTTTTACAGAAATCCTAGGCACAGACGTTATCATCTTGCTGCAGCTACATCTCAAAGGGGTTTTATATATAAACAATGTTTTTTTTCTGGAGTGGAGTACAAAATAATTTAGTTTCCTGTCTTAGTCACCTTCTCTTCTCCCCCTCCCCCTTTCCTGGTAGGGAACTAAGGACTAGGTGCAAGAATTATTTCCTGACCATATTTGCTGGTACCTGGTTAGTGGTGCTTTCAGTCCTGGCCAATGTCAAACACCTAACAGGGATGGATATCCCCAGGGCATGGCTAAACCTGTAAAGCAGGGCTAATGCTTCTCCATGGATAATCAGATTATGAGCTCTTAAGGATAAAACTGATGAAGAAGAGTCACAGCCTGATCAAGCATGTTGTGGCAGAGAAAGACACAAGGGGGAACACTGGGCTATCTGCTCAGACAGGCAGGCTTTATGGCAGTGAACAGCTTGGCTTCAAAAGCTCCTTCCACAGTCAGCAGAAAGCCACAGAAACCTCTGGAGAACCACTCTGTCCAGTCTACTATCAACTGGAAAAGCAGGCAGAGAAGAGAGGCCTGAGATGGCAAGGATGCTGACCTCAGCATGTGCCTCCTACAGACTCCCAGGAAGAAGTTCATCTGCCTGGGGACAACATTCTCAGTCCCTGAAAGGTACATCAGGCCAGAGATCAACCACATGTTTCTGGACTGGTCCACATTTACCCATGTACAGTCCAAGATGACCCACTCATCCACTGAGGTAATTCTGCCCTTATTTGTCTACACAGCTCAGTAAACCCAATGGAAGCTTCCACAGGCCTCTTCAGCTTCTCCTTTTGAACTCAGTGTCTCCATTCCAGAAGTTTCACATCAAAAAAAGACTATAATACATTACTAAAGTAATACCACACATGGAGCTGCTTCCCCTCATTATGAATCCTAAGCTCTCTTGGCTGAAGAAACTTACTATGACATACCAGACTGAACCTGGTAAGTCCTCACCTTCTTATCATTTAGGAAATATGAACTCCACAACAGACTTCAGCAGGCAGCACAGTCCAGGGGGTACATCCAACTCAAGAGACCACACCTCAGAGTGCCTGAAGAATGCCCCAAGCTACCTCAGCAACAACAGACTAGAAGCATCCCTGCCTCCTGATACAGCCTGCAGGGAAGCTTTCAACAAAGAAAACAAGGAAGAGGTTCAGGCAAGTGTTGTAGAAGTGAGGCCTGAGGATGTTTTGAAATTAAACTCCCTCTTGTGGAAGCAACTCTGTTTTGTGTATCACCCAAGGCAGAAAGAAAAAGCAGCTCATCCACACCCTGCCTGGCACACACCTTTGCTCAGCTCACGTCTGTTTGGA